>NC_056732.1:543070011-543277511 GCF_019279795.1 Protopterus annectens | reverse complement strand
TGTGGGGGCCACAACAGCACTGGAATGATGGCAAGAATGGCAGCACAACATAATCACAGGCCACTACATAACAACCCCTTACTGCATGTCATATGTAAAAAGCTTGGTATATAGGAGGAGGACAGAAGCCAGAACACAGGCCCATATGTGAAATAATGTTGTCATACACTGATAAAGTTGCTGTTGTTACAGGACAGTCTGCAACATACCCTTAGTCAGAAATATGGAGTCAGAAATACAAATGGATGTAGCCATGTACTGATTGCACTCAACATACACAATGCCAGTGATATATCTGACACAAAACCTGTGTGGTGAACAGAAAAAAACATAACAGGCACACCTCTGGCCATCATGTGGGTAGGCCCACAGTTGAGAGCTACGCAGACAGACTGCATGCCATGTTAAACTAGTATGTACACAGAAACCCTGTAACACTGGTGCTATACAATGCATATAACAACACTGCTCACACTGTCTGTAGAGGTGGAATCTTATACAAATATGTACCTGGCCTGAGTCTGCAAGCCTATTGTAAGAGGTATTGCTACCTGCTGTCTGCAACACTGCTGCTCACACACAAGAAGGATTTCCACCATACAGGAGAGGTAAAGGGATCATGCCCACATGATGTAGGGATTTATAGTAGTGGGTTGCCATGACAGTGGTAATTGGAAGTACTACACAGCATGCTGCATGCAGATAGCAAGTGGAGGAAATTGATTGGTGCAGAGGCTATCACCTGATCATGTGCATCACCTACAAAATCCATGCTGCAATCTATTTAAAGCAGCTCAATACATTTACTGGAGAGAGACCAAGATAGAGAGAGAGAAAGAGAGAGAGAGAGTGAAAACCAAAAAAAAAAAAAACCCAAACACGACAAAAAAAAAAAAAAAACACCCATCCAGCAAGCTATCCAGAAGATACAGCATTCCCACAACAGGTATGTGAAGTGTATATGCATGTAATTAAATGTAGTACTTGGTCCATAATAATGGGATAGATGATGTGGAATGATTTATATGTGCCATCAGGTGTTGTTGTAATGATGTCCAGCTGAACAACTGCTATAGACAATAGTGTCTGTCCCTGTGGGTAGTGGGTCATATCTGTCAACTGTGCAGATCAGCACTGACTGACAATATGTAAGCCATCATAGTGTGTGTTGTGTAATGCAAAATATATATATTAGTGTGGCCAATAGCTGGTGGTGGACATAATGCCATTATGATGGACACATGGGTTCCAGAGCCCACCACTTGCAGGACAGTCAAGTTAACGTGTAATGTAGCATGCAGAAATGCCATAAGTGTGTACTAAGCTTACCTGTAACCTGTCCCTATATATACCTCCCTAATGTTAGCCTGTGTCCACATGTGGCACCTATCTGTGTTGTAGCAAGGCAGAACAGTGCAGCTGTGTTGGAAGGATAGTTAGAGAGTGTGGACCTGATGTCTGAATGCACCCCATATATATATATATATATATATATATATATATATATATATATATATATATATATATATATATGTGTGTGTGTGTGTGTGCATACACACACACACACACACACATACATACATACATATATATATATATATATATATATATATATATATATATATATATATATATATATCTATATATGTCTACAGATATACAGACACCTATATATATATATATATATATATATATATATATATATATATATATATACACACAACTCATAATATATATAAATACATGTCCCCTAGTTTTGCATCACAGTGCTGCATGCTGTTTTTGAGGGAACATCATACATATCAATACACACACACACACACACACACACATTATATATATATATATATATATATATATATATATATATACACACATATATATATATATATATATATATATATATATATACAGTAAGTGTGTGCAAAATGGATGGTTATGTCACTTGTGAACCCCATGTTGGGAACACATTGCCCTTGTTTGTGAAGGTGGAATTGGGAATTTGGGGAAGGATAGCAGGTAAATTTGTGGAGGTGGGTTGGGTTGGAAGATAGAGAAGATCGCCTTCTGGGGTGGTATATGACACATGTGGTGGGTAAACACCCTAGATGGGGAGAATTGACTGTGATGTGGAAGCCCCATGAACCCCCATATGGAAACAGTGGGAACAAGGCCCTCATCCATGACCAGTCACAACATCAGTGCCATAGCCCTAAAGATAACTAGGCTGGAGGTTGAGCAGGAGGAGCATGTGGACCATGTGAGTGTGTACTGAGGGCCTCAAGGTGCTGTAGCACATCCCCCAAGTCTCTGTGGAGATCACTATGCACCAGACCCTGGACCTGACCTCGGGTGACAGGATCATGTCTGTGTATGCTCCTGGGGAGGGGGGACACCATCCCCTGAGGTGGTTCTGCCTGAAGGTAGTGCAGGACCAGTAGATGAGGAGGCCCCAGGGTGTGCCCCACATGTGATGTGGCCTGGTAACATGGCCAGATGAGGTTGGAGAGGTGGTTCTGCTGGCAACTGTTCCTTAAACATGATGTTATGTCACTGTTATAGAACATATGTGGGTAGTAATAGTCCACACATTCCTGGATCAAGTCCAACAGCATGCATAGATAGCTCCAATAACACAAAACAACAGATGTGCAGCAATCACATAGCAAACAGACCACGTGCATATATGGAACCATAGTGGGCCTTACAGTGGCATGCAGGTGACATTGTCCGTAACATGCCAGCAATGATAGTGTCCCCACAGGGAACAAGGCTACAAACACATAGCACAAAGTGTGGTACAGTACGATATATGTCCCAATGGTAGGTATCCTGTAGACATACCTATTGAGTTGTGTGATCAGATTGTTGTTGCAGATATGGTGGAGGGAGACAGAGATGTGTATTCAAAACTATGATAACCATGCTTTATGAGGTCCTCAGACCTGTTTCCATCTTTATGTCTTTCAGGCAAGATGTCCCATGAGAGGCTTCCTGTTAATACAGTGGACGAGAATGAGGTTATCATCACACTCCTGGTGCAGCACTACCAGGTGTTGTTTGGCTGAACAGCCAATGAGCAGCAGGAGTGGACCACCCTGTGGAATGATCTCGTCCACAGGGTAAATTATATCGGCCTGCATAACCGCAGTTATGAGCAGGTCCAGCATCATTGCACAAACCTACTTCACAATGCCCATCGGCATGCTGCTGCAGTCAGCTGTATCAGCTCACAACGGGGAGGGGGTCATGCCATTCATCTCCCCCTGACACATGTTGCGGAGCTCCATGACAGCCTTGTGGCACCTGTCCATTCGCACACACAACACCTGGTGGAGAGCATAGTGGATGTGGGTGCTACCCACACAGTGGCAGAGAAGTGTGCAGGAAAGGCCACAGGGCACATCAGTAGACCCCTGTTGCATATCCATCCGCATCTGTACAGTTAGATCATGCATATGTGAGATGACATATATATAGTCTGTTGCTGCATAGTAGTAATAAACAGATGTGCATAAGCTCTAGTATTGTGGGCTTGTACTGTTGATGTACTGTAATGCTGCACCCACTCTGTACCAAAGCCATAGCTGTGGCTACTGACATCACATCTGTCACACCCTTATGCAGGCCTCTCTGGTATACCTCCAAGGCAGCAACCTGTAGCCGGTGAGTATGGTGTTTGTTCAGGTTTGCCAATACACTGGTCATGTTATGGCTATGGTATATTCCATGCACACATTTAACACACCTACCCATAATGCATGCTGTACATGTTCATGTATTGTTGCTGCTAACTGTACTGCATCACAGTGGTCACAATGATGGGGTATCTGAAGGGTATGTCAGACCCCTGCAACATAACTAACATCCTGTCCTTGCAAAATGTGTGCACAGAGAATAACATAATGGTGGGTCAAATGGCCTACAGTAGGGACATGTGTGAAACATCAGCTTTATACAGTACTACAACAGTGTATATACCAGTATTACAATGGCAACTGTTACAGATCTACACCACGGCATATCACCACAATCCTGCAGTCCACAACCCTTACAACCTGCATGGACGGCTCGTGCTATAGGGCTGCAGGACTGCAGCCCCCCCCCCCCACCTAGAAACATAAAAAGAAAAGGGAAATAATTTTAAAAGAAAAGGGAAATAATTTTAAAAAAGAAAATAAATGAGTCCGGAACTCCACGCATGTGTGCTGTGCTTGGAGTTCCATATTCTCTCAGAATTCCAGACTGCTCTGCCAGGCAGTCCAGATAAGGGAGAACGGCATTCCTGCCCTGCAGCCCAGAAGTCTGTGTGGTGATGATGACACGGAACAGACCAACACCAGACTGAATCATCAGCAGGCTGGGGCTTCCAGCCTACTCTCACTGGAAACCAGCATCATCAGCAGGCTGAGAGGAGGACTGGAAACCCAGCCATTAGCTTGTGCGGGCTAAGAAGCATGGATCAGATCAAAGAAGTTGTGTGTGTGTGTATAAAATACCTCAGCAAACACATGGTGGTGGGTAGAGAATACCTCAGGCTTGAACCCTGTATGCAAGTGGCAAAGGCCTGCATTCCCTACCCACCATCATTTGTAAAAAATGTTTGCAGATTTTTGCCTCATATTTGTTCTGTTCCTCATAAAATCTGTAGTTTCTGTATGTTCATTTTTCCTTACACAGTCAGTAGTGCAGTGTTGCACTGGTAGCATTGTTGCCTGACAGCTACGGGTTCTCTCGTTTGATTCTTGGCTTGGTTGCCTTGTGTGTGGAGTCTGCAAGTCCTCCCATCTTACAAAGACATGTGTCTGCAGTGTTTCTTCCTAGGCCTCTGCTGAAAATTGGCTTTTGTTCCAAATCAGATTTTCCTGGTTAACAAATGTTAAATAAATAAAAATAACAGGCATTTGAATTTCAGACTTCATATTCTTCAGAAAGTATATGGTAACACAAAACCTTTTATTCTAGCAATTTTATATGTTTATAACATGGGTATTTGAAATTTGTCCCTATTTTTGGGACTGTACCCCCCCCCCCCATTGTTGGCTTCGTCCAGGTTTTTTGTGCTAAGGTTGAAAGCTATGGTGAGAACTGAATTTGCTGAATATGTTTGGAGGCTGTATTCCCCCATTATTGACTTTGTTCAGGTGTTTTGTGCTAAGAGGTTGACAACTATGGTGAGAACTGAATTCACTAAATGGTAGTCATTTAAGTTTGTCTTCCTCTCTTTCACAAAATAGCTGATTTGGCATAGTGGTATGTTGCTCTGAGTGTTTTGCAGAGTCCTGGGTTTAAGTCTTGGCAATGAAATGTATGGTGGTAACACAGCATTTTATTCTAGCAACTTTCTAACATTATACAAGCAATGTTTAAAAAGTGTCCCTGGATTTTGCCCCCCCCCCAAATAAATGTTGGCTTTTTCCAGATTTATTGTGTTGCAAAGTTCAGAGATACAGCTGGGTGTTGAGGTAGATTTTGCAAGGAGCTGAAAGCTGCAGGGGAACAAAAGTTTAGTGCTGCTTATGGTGAATCGGCTTGCATTGTTAATAGCACAACAGGCAGTGTACTTGCTTTTGATGAAGAAGACTGTAGGTTCTACTTCCACAGTAGGTAGATGCATTGCTCATACTGTACTATGTTGTAAAGGGGGTGAATGCTGCAGTCCTTTATGGTGAAGAAACCTAGTAACTATGAACCTGCTATCAGTTTGCCATTCATTCCCTATTGCGATATTACTAGTTTTTCATTTTTTTAATGCAACATAGGCGATTTATTCCTCAAGGGCAACAAGCACTTTATTTGTAGATGAAACAATGACATATAAAGTTGTTTGCTAGCAGCAACCTCTTCATTAGTTACAGATTTATTTAATGTGGAATTTAGATGACTTTTACTTCAGAGATTGTGCATATTAACTGATACTTGTGGACTGTAGAAGTTTGAGTAGACTTTTATGATGGAAATGTTCTGAATTGGGCAGTTTTGTCATTAATGGTGTTTTGTTTCATTGTTTACTGGAAAAATGTTCAAAACAATAAATTTAAAATGCCCTCTAACAACTGTATTGTATTGTACAAGGAATATAATTTAAAACAATCAGGAAGGTGTATCAAAGAGCATGTGTATGTTTTGTGTTCAAGGGGCCTATGATTTGAAAACAGCCCAAAGTTGATCTTTATTTGCCACTGGCAAAATGCAGTTTCTTTGAATGTGGGTTTCAATGCTGTTTCAATGAATGTGAGTTTCAAGGGCAGAGAAGTTTTAATGCTAAGTCTGTTTTCATTGTGAGACTGCATTGCTTTGTTTAGCAGATATATATTAGTGTTTGTGCTGTAAAATGTAAAATAAAACTTTCAAATGAAATCCAAATCATTGCAGAAGTGAAGCAGTATGCACATTCCAGTGTTTATGGTAAATGGGGGTGAAATAACCAAGGAATGGGACATTGGAATGGCTGCAGGGGGGAGGCTCCATTCGACCATGATTTTGTGAGGGGGCAAGGGCAGCAAACTCAAAGAAAGCCCCGGCTGAACTATACCTCTCAACTGTCCAGATTTTTGCTTCTTATTTTTGGTTTGTTCCTCATAAAATTTGTGGTTTTCTGGCAAATCATTTAGGAAAGAAGTCGCTAAATAATGACAGACATTGAGTTTCAGACGTCATAACCTCCAGAAAAATGCATGCTAAAGCAAGATTCTATCAACTGTCTTGAGTTTATACAAGAGCAATTGTTAGTACTGTTTGTATGTTGCCTCAATATATTTGGCCTTGTCCAGATTTCCTGTATTAAGAGGTTGAGAGGTACATGCAAATAAATCACTTTATAGAATTAGGCATATCCAAATCTCTCAACTGTCCCCAGTTTTGGCTCAAAATGTTGCTCTCCCCCTAATAATCCCTCTACAAAATGGCAATTTTGGAAGAAAATGTGGAGGGTTTACAATTTTATAAATAACTGTAATGATCGAGTTATACATTACTTTTATTTCAGAAATGCATGTAGATGCTCTTATTTTGTCAGCTGCTCAAGTTAACAGTACTAATATTAAAAAGGTGTCCCTTCTTTGACAGGTCCCCAGCTATATTGTGTGGCAATTTTATATTTTTGCATCACATTTTTGGTCCGTTTTTCATAAAATTGTGGTTTTCCGGCAAATTAGTGGCAAATCATTAAAGACTGAAGTTAGAAGATAATGGCAGACATTTGAGTTTCAGATTTCATACCCTTCAGAAAATTCATACTAATGCAAGATCTACTACTAGTCTATTATCTTTCTAAATTTATAAGAGCAATATTTAAAAATTGTTCCTATTTTTGGGCCTGTGTCCCACTTTTATGTATGGCTTTGTCCAAATGTCTTGCTCTGAGGTTGAGAGGTATGCACCATCACCATCAGCCAGAGACCTTTCAAATTATGACATACTTGTTGCATCCCACTCCCCTCTGTAGTGGCTTTGGATGTGTCCAAGCAAGGCAAGGAGCAGTTATGCAGTGTAAGTGTGCAGAGTATTCCCCCATCCAAGGTAGACCACAAGTACAACCGTGGCTTTTTCATCTGTCCTTGATTTTGCAGAATGTTCTGGTTTTCTATCTTATTTTTATACTGTTGATTTATGATTCTTATTATTCAGAAAATGCATGCTGTTGCAGTGCCCTGTTACTACGTGTTTAAGTAGCAATGCTTTAATGACCATCAGGTAAGCTTGTCGGAGAGTGTTAAGATGCAAGTAAGCTTTAATAAGCATTCTGTTAAAGAATTACCAACACCGAAAGCCTTTTTGTTGTTGCCATGCAGAGAATATTTACTTAACTAGATAACGTAAAAGCCTTAGGTATTAAAATGCATATGACAGTATTTGTAATAAAGGACAGGATTACAGTATTTTCAGAAGCTCATTTTATTTGTTGGAGACTTGTAGCCATCTTTGCAGGCTTTACCCGGAAACTAAACAGAGTGCCAATTTATCACATGTGGTCCATAACTTGTGTAGTAATCCTTTAAGCAATTTTATCTTGAGCTTGTTTCTTGTTTCCTGTTCATTTTTTACTTTGATCATGTCTTCCCTATGAAACAAATAGATAGTTGTTTGTCAGGCAGCAGGTCTTTTTTGAATAAGAAACATTTTTACAAGTGAGGGTATCACAGAGATTGCTACGTTCAGCATGTTACTTGGTAATTTTATAAAACTGAATACAAATTATAATTGGAACTGCTTCTGACTGGCATTCCAGTAATGTATTTAAAAAGCAATTTATTTTTTCATGCATCACAACCTTTGTGCTTCCATCTAGATATTAAGTAAGTTGTCATGTAGCAAATGCATTTAAATATTTTTTTCTTCTACACTTCATTTTGTCTTGATTGGACACTCGTAATGATGGTTTGGCACCCAGGGCAGCGTATCTAATTAAAGTTCCAGTTGTTGTGGTTTTGAGCATAGCTCAAACCCTTTATAGTTGGCCACGCCCCTTCCCATTGGCCCCACCCATTCAGCTGTCTCCTGCATCCCCCTTTAATTTGAAGTCACCAGCCGCCACTACCTGCAATGTGGTCCTAACATGAGCAATGAGTGTGTAATATGGAATCGTATGTTAGGAAAGCAAATATGGGGAATACATACCATCACAAACACTGGAAGAATATGTGTGCACACACTCCTGACAAAATATAGTGGAAGCAGCTGTTGAGGTACTGACTGCATGCATTTGTCATGGAAATGCACCTTCCAGCAAGTACACGTCCCCAATGTCACACCAATAATTGGTCTGCTGTCCAAGATGTTTGGCGATCAAATGTGCCCACTCACCTGCAAAAGAGGCAGCAGTGACTTGCACACATCTTACATGCCATGGCGTGAGCCCCATACCCAACAGGTAGCACCCAGGAGTGGGACATGTAGTCATACCTCACCATTGCATATACCATGGCAAACAGTTCAGACAGTCATGTATGTGGCGAGGATGTATGGGACAGGAATGATGTAGGAAATAAACAGATGGCCATCCAAGACAGATGATGTCATATGTAGCAAACCAGTCATGCAGGCCGCCTAGTAACATGCCACAACACTGAGGGGGTTGCAGGAACATCTAGAAAGTACTAGCTGTGCAATACCCATGTCAGCAATTGTCTGGACTCTGCAAAGGTGTGGCCCATTGGTTAGGGTAATCAAATGTGACAGTTGTACCACAGGAAATATCAGTCAGGCCTCTCTAGAGGTAGCGTATGCATAACAGAAGAGGTCCCCAAAAGGCATGCGTTGCAATGTGCACTGGTGTACCAAGACCATGTTGGAAGCCTACAGACAGTATCATGCATGGTACATGTGTTGCATAAACAACACCTCACCCCACCTCAGGCCTACCATCCCCATCAGTACTGTGCTGGTGCCAGTGTACACCTGCATGTTTACCATTCATTAGCTGGGACTAGGCTGTTACACATGGTGTTCAGTGTTTCGGACACTGCAAACTGACACACATGTATAGGCCATAGTTGTCAAGCATTTGCAAAAAGGCTGAAGGTGGGGAGGGGGTGTTATCATGACACAACAGTGCACTGCAGCAGAGAACCAAAGGATGCTACAAATGGCTGTATCTGCACACAGTCAGGGTCAGGAACTGTGGCAGACATAACCCTGACTCCACAGCAATAGTGATGGCAGTGTTTAAACTCCAAGGGATGTGCACATTTCTTGACCTTGCAATCATGCAGAGTTGGGGGACATGTGTAGGGCAGACTGACCATATACACTGGCAAATGCAGATGGCCCATGCTAGTATACTCCTGCCAGGAATAGTGACTGTTGTAGTACACATAACAGTAGGTGCAACAAACCATCGTGATAAGGGCATGCACACATATGCACCCACAAAGTGTATGCATCTCAATCAGCATCAGCACAACTAACACATTTGTTTGACACTGCATTTGATTGTATAGGACATATGTCACATATCAGGCTCATGTAATGTTAACATATGCAGTAATGTGGTTCCATGGCATATCAAGGAAGAGGACATCATATCAATAAGGGTGTGTACACTCCCCATAGCCATGGTAAGGTTTGACAGTTGTAAGTGTAATTGTAATGTATTGGTCATACATGCACCCCTGATGATGACATCTGTAAATCAGACATCAGGCATTCACAAATGACATCTGTCGACATATCATCCCAGGTATGTGTCGGACAAACACATAGGGGTTGTGAGCAGCAGAGCAGACATAAATGACACAGTAATACACATTCAGCAATGGTGCATACACCTGTGAGTTATGGTGCACAGTACATGGCATGGTGCTGAACAGGTGCACAGCAACACTGTGTACATGGGTGCAGTGTTTTCCAGGGGAAGGGGCATCACCTACTAGCACAGCCCATGCATGTATACTGTTGCTAGCATGGATTGACTATAGCTGCACTGCATGCTGTTGAGTACCATATGTTATGCATGTTGACAGATGGATAATGGGAGATCTGTGTGCAATATCTTGGTGCCACCTCAAGTGTGTGTGTGTGTGTGTGTGTGTGTGTGTGTGTGTGTGTGTGTGTGTGTGTGTGTGTGTGTGTGTGTGTGTGTGTGTGGAAGGGGGTTATTTTGTCTGTAAGTGCAATCTGGTGGAGTGGAGGGGAGTTGATGCATAAAGGATGTGTGAGGGTGCATGTGTGTGTGTTTGTGTGTATGTCCATGTATGCACATGTGTGACTGTGGGGTTTGTCATACATCTCATCTTCCCTTTGGAATCGTGCAGTACATGGACATGGACTGACACATGAGACACCAGGAATACTTGTCTGATATTTAATCCCAGGACAACTGATAGTATAATAAGGTCTGTAGCATGGAACATGCATTGGGAAGGAAACAAGACACCAGGTATACTGTTAAAACTGCAATCAGCAGAAAGGTCAAAGAATACCCACGTATGCGGTACTACAGATGCATTGGGGAATTATTAGACAACACCAGGGAGTGTATACAAATATTACTGTTGTCCAAATAATAAGTTAATAGAGCAACAGATCTTGCATCTACTGAGCAATATTTACATATGACACTCCAGTGTGTGACATTATTGGGTGACTGTAGTAACTCCTAACATATGGGGGCCATGCTCACAATATCTGGACAAACCCACAGTGAACACTGGATGACAGCAGTGAGTCCTTGTAAAACCGACTCCAATCAAGTCAAAGAGGTAATGGAATAACAGGTCATGTTTTGTGGTCACTTGTCTAGGAAATTCGAAGAATGATATGTTAATGATTGGTATTAATGAGTGTAAGTTTCCAAGTGTGATGCAGGATGGGGAACTTAAGAGAATCAACTCATTACAGTCTGTAGACTCAGGAACAGGTAGGTATTATGGTAAAATGTCAGGGTGTGTGTTTGTGTGCGTGTGTATGTGTACTGTTAAGCAATGATGTACAGGTCTTAAAGTGCATTTCTTGTTTTCCCCTCACAGGTAGCGAGGTGGGTCAGGATCCCGTCTACATGCAATCTGATGTTGGTGTCCATACAGGCACTGAAAATGACGATAGGTGTGTTAAGGCACAGACGGGGTTGTCAGAGGCCAAAACTGCACCATTGTTTGACATCCTCCTATTATCCACTCCATCCCCGCACACAGTCATAGTGCCTATAGATACCCCATCACCAGAGAGTCAGTTGGCGGTTGGTGGCAGTACACAGGACAGTGTGGTCTCTATGGCTGCTGTGTCTGGACACAGCTGCCATCGCCGGATGTCTGGCAGGGTATCACATAGGCAGATGTACATGGGTGCTTATGGGAGGACTGCTTGTAATCATGCCCCTGGCAAAAGTGTCACATCTGGTACCACCAGAAGCATGTGTCAAGCTGTCATGGAGGCGCAGGCATGTATGGAATGGTCAACCAGACAGGGTCTTAGGCTGCAGAGGGCGGCTTTTTCAGCTGTAAGTGACAACTTCTGAGATCTTGCAGGTGTCATCCATTATTACACAGAGGTCATGGATAGATGGTGGGGTGAGATGGTGGCCCTCCTCAACCTTAGTTTGTCCATGCTAGAGCATGTCGTGGGAGTGGTGCAACGGCCACGTGGATGTAGGCCAGCAACACCAACATCTGATGGTCAACGTGGATGTGCAAGGACACCAAGCCACTCCCGTAGTGGCAGTCCAAGCCCCAGAACTGCAGGGGGGTGCTGTCCACACCACACCACAGCAGGCAATGTGCACATGGCCCTGGCCAGTCCCAGGAGTGTCCTGGTTCCAGCAGATATTTGTTATCATCAGGGGAGAGTAGCATATTGAGGCTTGTACCTGGATGTGCCCATGGAACCCCTGGCAGGCACAGTTCTCATGTCCAAGGCTGGAGGTGGTGAACTGTACACCCTGCCAGGTATGGTCTGCAGCTGTCCAACAAACACCTGTATAGGTCAGCTACATGGCAGAACTGTGTGCATGCATACTCACACACAATACAAACGCAGCTAGGACTACCCCATACCTACACACACCTCACCACCATGGCCATATCAGTAATTAAAACCCCTCAATCACACAGATGGTGTCAAACATATGGCCCAGCCTAGGTCTCTGGGAAGCCAACAACACACCCTGTGCATATGATGATACCTGTTCCACATCCCTGTCATCCATAACATCGATGCAGGGACAGGCTAATATGGTTCTGATGCACATGGTAACTGTACAAAAGTGTACCAATGTACTGCTGTGTAACATGTTGTCAGCAGTAACATTTAATGCGTACATGTCAGGTAGTGTAGCTGTCCAGCCATGATGCATTATAGCTGTTAGTAACACTGAGTGATTGTGGTCTCCATAATGTTATCCATTTGTGTTGTAGGTGTCCATGTGTCAGTGGGAGGATGGTCTGCTCTCATATCTCACAAGGGGTATGGCACTGTGGTGACACCTTGGCTGTGCCATAACCTGGGTACAGGTGAACACATGTCACAGGTCTGTATAGCAGTTACTGCCTCTGCCACATGGCCAATAGGTCTGGGGGTGATGTATACAGGTGAGTGCATAGTGGCTGCTGTTAGCAGCCCTTCTACAGTGGACAATAGTAGTTGTACTTGGTGGTACACACCACATGTTTGTGCATAACACACACAGAGGCTTAGGTGTTGATACACTACACAGAGAATACTGTACACATGGATGTATGTACCTGTGCAAGGAACCCATTGTAGCCTATGTAATTCCACCAAGCCAGACTATGCAGAAAAATATATTGTGGTATAAGCAGTCCACTAGTTTAATGTCATTGACAATGGTACCAGCAGGGTATATGTCCCCTTCCCCAATGTAGTGCAATCCTCAACATGGTAAACATATGTGTGCTGGTGTGGGTGGCACACCCCTACCATTTGGAGGGTGAGAGGTGCTGTAGCACCACAGATAGTGTGATAGATGCATACCTAACCTGTTAACATGAACTGTACAGTATTATGGCCAGCTACATGGGAGGGATACACTCAATAGTAACCGCAATGATGTTGGCTGTGTCCACAACAGACACACCCAGCTATATATACCAACCCCAGTATTGCTGCACTCCTCTACAGTGGGGAACAGGCCATTTACACAGCTGACAGTAGTTGTGATGCAATGTATGTCCACAGGATGATACCTATGACATGCTAGCATATGCCATGCAGTTCTTAGACAGATGACCCCTTGAGACATGTATATTCTGCAACCTGAAGTAGATCCCTTCATATACACACACACTCTTATGGGGCAACACTGGGACTAGACCCCTACCTAGGTCTGTAGTGCTACTGATGTGTGTGGCTTTAATTGCACACACCACACATCTTGTAGGATGAGGTGTATTCCAGGTTACATGCTGCATGCAGAACATCCCCAAGCATGTGCAGTGTGGTAATGGGGGTTGAAATGGTTGTACATGGACAACACATAGTTTGACATACTGTCATATACACATTGACAAACACATAGCAGACAGACACACATCCAAGAGACCTGGGCCTATCAGTGCTAACAACCTTGTCAGTGTGTCCAATGTGTTACAGGTAGGTTGTAGACAGCACATGCATAACTGGGCTGGATAGTGTTATCAGTTATCTGTATGGTTGATGGTGACAGTGGTCACCATACAGTGGTACATGGGACATGTACCGGGGTACCATGGTGTACTGACAGTATACCCAGCACCCACACCCAATGTGGATATTGTATGCACTGGAATCCATGAGGACACTCTGACATACCCACCATCACACATTGACCAGGACTGTAATACAACCCCTTGTCCATCCCAAGAGTGCTACTACAGGGATATGCATCTAATGCACATGCCACAGGCATAGTAGGGTGATGCATCATCATGCCTCTCTTATGGGCAGCAACATCAATATACCTAATACTGTGCGGCAATGTGTATTGTAATAGGAGTATGTGGCCTCGATATGCTGTACCCTACATATATGCACACATGCACACATACACACATTTGCCAGAACTCAGTGGGCATCCCATGCCTATCAACCCATTTGTACAACAGTGTTGCGCTGGTACTGCAAGGCCCAGGTAGCCCATATGGAGAGGAGTGTAACAAGGTACATGCAATGTCTGGTACAGCAGCAGCCACATCTAACTATGGCAATGGGTGGTGTGGTGGGTGTGAAGGACCTCAGGGTATTCCCAACTACAGGTCTACTAACACGCATACACTGATATTCTTAGTAAAGCACATGTACACATTTGTCAGTACTGTGGTGCATCGGTGCAGTTGTTCATAGGTGTGTACCTGGCTATTGTCCATGGAGAGATGAGAAGTGTAGGGGATGTGTGTACAGTGGTATCATGCCACCTGCCTTTGCCAGCAGGTCATCTATCTACAGACACAACTGTGGTGTCCCTCATGGTGAGAGTGACATGCATCAGCCAATCCTCTGGGTGTCTCCTGCAGGGGGCTGTTGAGGTGCTCCAGTTGACAAGTATGCAACATGTATTACATAGCATGGTTAGGGTCTGTCTTGGAGACCAGTACCCAATCATGTTCTGTTGACTGTGGTAGTGTAGTTGAGGTATCCATGGCATGTGGTGAGTACAGGGTTTTGAGTCCTATATGTGCCATTTATAACACAGCTGGGCAGACATGTCAGTGTCAGTCAAGCATAGATTGCCTGTACATATCCAAGATGGATACCTGACATCTGCACATTTGTACAGGGACTGACAGACATCAGCATGCCAACAAGCTATGCAGTAGGATGAATATGTTGACAGACAGATGTCTGAAGCCGAAAGGTATGCCATTACTACATGATGGCAGCCCTCACTGACATGTGCTATACATACAGTAGTCTACAGTTACTTTCCACATGTTAGATCACTATCCAGTAGGAAATATATAATGTGACACAGCTCACACACCAGGAACATGACAGTGAGGACTCAGAGTCCATCTATGCATGCAGGGGTGGTTATTCCCAGTACTACAATTAGCAATCTACTCTTGCTTGGGAAAGCACTGTCAAAAACTGTAACGTAAAGATACACTACATGCCAGTGTGACTGCATATTACCTGGGAAACTACCCTTGCATGTAACACATTCACATGGATAAGAGTGTTGTACAAGCCATATATACTCAAGTATCCTAGACAGGAGACTCACACCCCTTGCTACTGTAATGACAGCACTTGGATGCATGTTATGCAGATGGCATTACATACACTTATTTCAGATGTCATTACCCTGCTATGTTATCAGACTGGTATGTGAGCACTAGTTACCATGGCTGAAACATGGTTAGCAGGTGTCAGCATTGCTGCAATATGACAGCTAAGCACATTTGCACACTGGTAAGTGAAGCCTACATGGTATAAGCGCCTGTACATTTAACCGTACGTTAGCACCACTTACCTTCCCACAAACCCACGCAAACATGCTTAAAGCTGCTCAAAACCGCCTTAACCACTCTGTATTCAACAGCCCATGTTTTGCACAGGAAGAAAATAAACAGCCCTTGCAGGTCTTGAACACAGGACCTTATACACTATAGTCATAACAGTTAACCACTAAGCCATGACAGCTGTGAAGCAAGTTGTTGTTTTTCCAATACACCTGTCAGTACACATATTGTATAGTATTGAACAATTGCTGTGAATTCTACAATTGTGTAGTACTTGTTTGTGATATTACTGTTGCATCACATATGTTGTTATATCTAAAAATACACATATCAAATACATATGGTGTGATACGTCTGGGAAGGTATACACAACAGTAATGTTTACACATGACAAAGATATGAATATATGCATATACATATGTAGATATATGTCTACATGTACATATATATATATATATATATATATATATATATTCATATATATGTATTTATACACATCTATATAGTGCATCATATATATGGTCATATATAGATCTCTCTCTGTATATATACACATATATATATATATATATATATATATATATATATATATATATATATATAGATATATATTTTATGTCGATATATGTATGTGTGTTTGTATGTATATGCATATATATGTACATATATATCCATATATGTATGTAGATATGAATATGTGTATATATCTATATAGATATATGTATATCTATATATATCTATATATATCTATATATATATATATATATATATATATATATATATATATTATATATATATATATATATATATATATATATATATATATATATATATATATATATATATATATATACACATATATGTTTACCATATGTCCAGAACATGGAGTGGAGTTATACCTCAGCACCAATAGTCATTTAGTGCAAGGGAATGTCATGTATGTATTGCAGGTATATATCTAGATCATTGCTACTGTAACAGGGGTTGTCTTAACAAACATGTTGTGTGTGGGAGTTGACATCTGTTATTGACATGTACACCATGAGTTACTGACAGACATCCTAAGGTCATCATACTACAGTACTACTGATATCACAGCAATGACCCTGTGGACTACAGCAGAGATATGACCAATATATGTGGACAGTCTGGCACACTCTGGTCAGTCCAGAGGTACACACAGATCCCCTTAGTGCGAGACATGTGCACCAAGCCTGACAACGTGCATGTTAACAGCCATGTATATGGGTATATCATGTAAATAACGGACTACATATGCCCACACAGTTTATGCATTCACACACGCCTGTCTATCCTGACAGTTAATAACTGGTGGAGCAGAGATCACATAGCCACATACTACCCACTAGTTAGTGACATACATCTGTACAGCAACCGACTGCTTTGTCAGAAATGCACAACAGTTATGGTGGCCCGGCAGCAGTACATCTGGCAAATATCTGAACATGACATCACACTGGGTAATTACACTAAGCTACTAGGCATGTGACAAAGCACTGTGCAATCTACAGACAGACTGCCACAACAATGGCCTACATTTCTTATGGAGGAATACACATGTACCTGCAAATATAGCAGGCTCTACTGGCATGTCACAGCCGTCTGATCAACACCATCCTCATATGTGCCACTCACACACTAACCCTACATATACTGGACCACGACACAGTGTGGTCCAATACTTGTCTGTGGTATGGGACATGTGTGTGTTTGGCCCTACAAACATGTGAGCAGATAGGGTACCTTGATCAGCATGTAACATCAGATAGAACAAGACCAGGAAAAATGACATCTACCACAGTTTGTACACAGGCCAAGGTACGTATTCACAATACACATTCTGTCGACAGTCCCCATAAGTACACAGACCTCACTACTGTACACACAACCACAAGAATGACCAGGTTATGTCCTCAAATATAACCCCTACTATACATAACATGTCTAGCAGTCTGATATCTGACTGGCTTATTATCAGGTATGATGTCAATAAATAATGGTGTACAGAACATATGCACCTCTTACTGCATGACATATGTACAAAGGTTGACAAACTTGTGGCTGGGAGGCACAAACACTGGGCCAATATTGGCATGTTGCTGTGATATCCTCATACATTTACTGTTGTAACAGGGTTTGTTGTGGCATATGTCCTATGAGGGATATGAAGTCAGTAACTCTCATGGCTGTCACCATGTACTGACTGCAGTCCTCAGACTATGCTTCTGCAGTTCTAAGATAGGTGATCTGTGAGTAACACAAGAAACATAAGACTCCAAACACTGGCCAGTCTGCAGATAACCCTGCAGTTGGGAGTTTTCTCAAACACATAACACTGTCATGGCAGGTATTAAATCATGTAGACCAGCTATATCCACACAAACCCTGTTAAACCAAATGCAAAAGAGCAACACTTACATTCTCTAGTCATGTCTGGAACGTCCCTCTCCTGTTTGTTGGCCTGTCTCCACAGTGTATGTTGTTAGAGATATATTCCACTGCTATCTGTAATGCTGTTTGCCAAATACCAACATGAAGTCCTGCTCACAGTTATTGAAAAGGGCCAATACCCACATGATGTTGCTAGTTATAGGAGTGTTTTTCCATGCAACTGCCTATGGGAATGTTACCACACCTGTTACACATGCAATCAGATAGTGAGGGACTGCAATTTGTGCAGAGGTCATTAGCTGATCATGAGCATCACTTACAAAACACAAGCTGCTGCCTAAGCAAAGCAGGTGTACTTTTCCACATCCACCAGGGAGGGAGTGAAAGAGACAGACAAAGACAAAGTAAGACAGGGAGGGGGTGGGAGAGTAAAACTTAAGCATGTTTGCATCATACACTTACTAGTACAGGGGTTCAAACCCCTGCCTGACTATGTATTGCTATCACATGTCTATGCAGTTATTGCATGCACCACAGAGCTTACATGTTGGGGAGCTGTCCAAAGGTATACTCAATGGTGAGTGATGTCAAGGTCGATAGAGCCACACTCTCTCAAGGACTCCCACACATTATCACAGTTGGCAGGATCAGGATTAGACATCCTAACTAGCTAGTTTTCCACAATACAGTAATATGCAGGTATCACATGCACCCCGGGGGTATCAGGATGATATATGGACAAAGGGTATGTCAAGGTGTCTGACAGTTGCCATGTCTGGGATTAGAACTCCTACTTAAATAGTACATCACACTACAGCATTACATAGTTATAGCACATGCCACAGAGCTTACTGAGCTAGCCCTTCCCCGAAGGTATATTTCAAAGTGAATGACATCTGCAGGCTTGCCAAAGTAGGGCAATGGAAATTGTAGTGACTGTGAATGGCCTCAAAACTATTGATCCCTAAACAGACAAACAAACACAGAAACTTTTACACTTGCCATGTCTGGGATTAGAATTGCTACCTAACAAGTACATCCCACGACAACATTATGCTGTTATAGCACATGTCAAGGAGCTTACTGGGCTAGTCTTTCCCCAAAATGTGTATTTCAAAGTGGATGACATCAACAGGCTTGCCAAAGTAGGGTAGTGGAAGTTGTATTGACTGTGAATGGCCTCAAAAGTATTGATCCCTCCACAGATAAACACAAAAAGTTATACAGTTGCCATGTCTGGGAATAGAACTACTACCTAACTAGTACATCACACAACAGCATTATGCTGTTATAGCACATGCCACAGAGCTTACTCAAAGTGAATGACATCAGCGGGCTTGCCAAACTAGGGCAATGGACGTTGTAGTGACTGTGAATGGCCTCAAAAGCATTGATCCCTCCACAGATCAACACACACACACAAAGTTCTACAGTTGCCATGTTGAGGAAGAGAACTCCTACCTAACTAATACATCACACTACAGAATTACGCAGTTATAGGATGCTCCATGGGGATTATTGGACTACTACTTCCCCAAAGGTGTATTTCAACGTGAATGACATCAGCAGCCCTGTCTAAGTAGGGCATTTGAAATTGTAGTGAGTATGAATGGCCTCAAAGCCATTGATCCCTACACAGGCAAACACACGCAGTCGCCATGTCGGGGATTAGAACTCCTACCTAACTAGTACATCACACTATAGCATTACACAGTTATAGGATGTGCCACGGGGATTATTGGCTACTACTTCCCCAAAGGTGTATTTTAAAGTGAATGACATCAGCAGCAGCAGCAGGGGGTGATATTAGGGCACTTGTGTCAGAGAAGGAAATAAAGTGGCAAATTAGGTTAAATGCAGCAACACCCCCAGGATTAAATGATTGTATACCTACTAAACCCCTTTTAAGAAACTAATTTTATGAAATGAATGCCTATATGTATTATTTTGAATAAATGTCATAAATATGGTATATTATAAGATGCATAGATCATGTTACAAAATAAAGTTAAGAATTTAATAAACTATAATAGTGGTTTTAGGGAATAGGCACCAATTTTTAAATGAAGTTTTTAATTTAAGTGTATTAACATTCTAGTATTTGATGTTTGTATATAATTCTTAAAAAAAACTTGTGCAATAGTCAATACTTATGAATTTATGAATTTGATTTTAGAATTTTGTTATATAGAATGTAATATATGTATGTGTTTTATTTGATATAATTAACTTATGTGGAATTATTTTGGTTAGGAATATATGAATGTATTTTGAGATATACCTGTGACTTTAAGCTAATTGCATATTTAATTAATTGATTGTCTGATTTTGGTGGTTATTTTTGTATATATAGGTTATTGCAAGGTGAAATTAGTGTTCTGATGAAGTCTACGATTGCGTAGATGAAAGCGCTAAACCAGTAGTTATTTTATGTGGTTGAATAAAAGAAGTTGAATATTGGATCGTGACTGCTTTACTAGAACTTTATTGTGCTTGTTGGATTATTGGTTTGCTGCGAGTTCTAGTTTTGGTTACTTTAAGTTGTCGGAGGTCATGGATTCCATGGGTGAGATGTCAGCTAGTTCATCACCGGTCAGACGTGAAGAAGTGGATAAAATCCATTCGGAGCTGGTAATTATTAAGGGGGAGATTACTAGACTGCTAGAACTTATGACGCCAACCTATACTCAGCATCCCATGGGCAATTCCATTGCGGGGCTCGATGTGATGACGTCACCACGCTCGGCAGTTGAGGACGACAGTTCGGATGACATACCTAATGGCCAGCGATTGTTTGAAGGATTGCCAACTCTTCATTCAGGGCGTAGACTGGATAAAAGGAGTGTTTAACGAGAAGGAAGCCAGTTTTCAGGGTCGAATAAAGAGGCAAACACATCGGAGGACTTTTTTTTATTTTCTGGTGCTAAACCGAAAAGAATACCGCCAAATCGGACTTACTCTACAGTCGCTAGTAGAATGGAGGGGACTAACAAACATAAAGACTCTGGGGACACATACAAACCACGTAAGGAAGATAATAAAGTGGGTATGTCCCATTCTAACAATATTGACAATTTTTTAAAATTAACTTTTGAGTTTGAAACCACAAATGTTAGGGGGGGACAACCTCGGGAGTCCAACCCCAGTTTAAAGGATGTGATTTACAATTTTGGTAAAAAACTTACACAAATAAAAGGTTTACAGTTAGATAATTTATATTTGCGTAAATGCATTAACAGTGGCATTGTCCCTATGGGTCTACGCTTTTTCAAGCAGCCCATAGGAGTGGAGTTGAATGGTGAAAATATTCAAGCATGTAACAAAATGTTTGATAATTTTGGAACTCAATTTATGGAGTTCATTATTGTGTGTAATGACAACAAGATTAGTAATTTATTGCAGGAGGTTGAAAGGATGAATACAGATATTACTCAGGATTTAATTTTCCCTCAGTGGGAACAGTTGTATAACAAACAATATAAATATGCTGAAAACAACTGTAAAATAATTTTTGACAGAAAGTGTAAGAAATTTATTCGGGATACTAACCAGTATGCTAATTTTAAAGCTTATAGGTGGAACATTAAAACTGACAATGAACAGAATAGACGAACAAATTTCCATACAGGTAGGCAGGATACATATGAAGAAAGGGGGTATGGCAATGATTTTTTAGAGGAGGATTTCGAGAACAGGGGGAATTACAGAAGGGATATGAATCAGAGGAAGTTCAGGGGGAACAATTATTGGAAAAAGTAGGGTGCAATGAAATAGAACATGGTGATGAAGCACAAGGAATAATAAGAGATGGTGTGATTAATACGTGGAAAGATTTTAAAATATATAACTATACACCTGTTATGATCAATGAGGAGCACTTTTTAGTATTTTCCAAGGGCATGAAATATATACCGAAGGGCAAATTTGATTTTGTTGATGCGTTAGTGGAACTTAAATTATATATCAGAAAATTAAATTTAAGCTTATTTTTTCAGGATAAATCAAGTTTACATACTGCACCTAGTGGGTTAAAGAAAAAAAGTAAATTTATTCCCCCTATGCACAAGACCATAGCAACGTTTGAGAAAGTTATAAGTAAACAAATATACCAGCTTAAGAATAAATGCTATAAGGAAGGAAATTCTTCTTATTGGAATATCAAGCTTGACAAGATACTTGAAGAACTACAAGCTGCAAATATTAAAATATTGGTACCTGATAAAGGGGGTGGAGTAGTATTAATAGAAACATCTAGATATAATGAAAAAATATTTGATATTTTGAACAATACTGAGCAGTATGAAAGATCATAATTGAACCAGGTTAATATTGCACATAGGCGTATAGACCTGTATCTAGAAGAGTATCTTTTGGATGAAAGAATAGAACAGGAATTGTATGATTTTTTAAAAGTACAATATCCTTTACTTGCCACTATTAATGGCATACCTAAAGTGCATAAAGATATTATTGATCCTCCACTTAGACCAATAATTGCAGGAACTTATAGTAAAACATTTCCGTATGGGAAGGTTATTGATCAGTGGTTAAAGAATATATATAAGAATATAAAACATATTATCAAAGATTCGTGGGAATTCCTTGGGAAATTTACACATGATATATGGAATTCACAATTACATTTTGCAACAGTAGATATTAAGGACTTATTTTCATGTATACCTAAGGAGGATGGAATTAAAAGGTTTATGAAGAGTGTCAATACCTACAGTCACTTGGGGGAAGATAAGAAAGAATTAATACATGAGTTCATTAGTATTGTATTGGACAATAATTTCATATACTTTGATGGGGAATACTACAAGCAGAATAATGGTGTGGCAATGGGGGCAGCTTGTGCCCCCATATATGCCAATCTTGTTCTACTAGATTGGGAGAGTGAACATGTGCTTGGTTCACCCTGGCATAAGTATATGATACTATATGTCCGTTACCTGGATGATATTTTTATTTTATGGAAAGGACAAAAGGAAGAATTCATCCAGTTTGTTGACTACATCAACAATACTACAACATATCTCAGGTTTACATATAATTTTGATTATGTGGGCATTAAGTTTTTGGATTCTTATATATTTTCTGATGGTACTAAATTTCAGTCTAAAATATTTAGAAAAGAAACCTTTTGTAACAGCTACCTTGACTATAATAGTAACCATCCGTACTCTCAGAAGAGAAGTATTATTAAAGGACAATCTATTAGAGTGGCTAGGATGACCACGGTTAAGGAGGACTTCCTTAAGGAAATGTATTTTTTGAGCAAGTTATTTATTGATAGAGGATATCCTGAAGATTTAGTGCAGGATGTTACCACGTTTATCATTCAGGAATGGGGGAACAAATATAAACCGGTGTTGGGTGTAGGCCCATCCCATAAACAGACAAATACAGAAGCTAGTAATACTAGTACGGTACAAGATGGTCAAAATTTTCAAAGAGCATGTATTGTAAAGTTTGGTAAACAGGCAAGGCAAATTAAACAGATCATCGACAATAACTGGAATATAATTACTAGCGATGATAGTATTAATGATAAATTGGGACTGTAGCCATCCTATATATATAAAACTGATTATAACCTTAAGAGAATATTTGAAACAAGGTCCAATAATATTAATAAACAAACACACTTAGGAAAGGGTGGAACCACCAAATGTGGACACTGTAATCAGTGTTGCTACATTATAGACAAGGAGAGTGTAGTACTTGATAATATCGTAAGAAGTAAGATCTATTTCAGCAAAGGAAATTGCCAGTCACAGCATCTGATTTACTTAGCAATATGTTCTTCCTGCCATTTTTTCTATGTGGGCAAAACGGACAGGAGATTAAAAGATAGAATATACGATCATTCATATTGCATACGTAAAAAAGATACCAATAATGCCTTGTATAGGCATTTAAATAGTAATTCAGACTGTGATGGCTTTTTGTTTGGTATTTTGGAAGTGGTGAAACTGAACCCTAGGGGGGGTGATATTAGGGCACTTGTGTCAGAGAAGGAAATAAAGTGGCAAATTAGGTTAAATGCAGCAACACCCCCAGGATTAAATGATTGTATACCTACTAAACCCCTTTTAAGAAACTAATTTTATGAAATGAATGCCTATATGTATTATTTTGAATAAATGTCATAAATATGGTATAATATAAGATGCATAGATCATGTTACAAAATAAAGTTAAGAATTTAATAAACTATAATAGTGGTTTTAGGGAATAGGCACAAATTTTTAAATGAAGTTTTTAATTTAAGTGTATTAACATTCTAGTATTTGATGTTTGTATATAATTCTTAAAAAAAACTTGTGCAATAGTCAATACTTATGAATTTATGAATTTGATTTTAGAATGTTGTTATATAGAATGTAATATATGTATGTGTTTTATTTGATATAATTAACTTATGTGGAATTATTTTGGTTAGGAATATATGAATGTATTTTGAGATATACCTGTGACTTTAAGCTAATTGCATATTTAATTAATTGATTGTCTGATTTTGGCGGTTATTTTTGTATATATAGGTTATTGCAAGGTGAAATTAGTGTTCTGATGAAGTCTACGATTGCGTAGATGAAAGCGCTAAACCAGTAGTTATTTTATGTGGTTGAATAAAAGAAGTTGAATATTGGATCGTGACTGCTTTACTAGAACTTTATTGTGCTTGTTGGATTATTAGCATTACACAGTTATAGGATGTGCCACGGGGATTATTGGCTACTACTTCCCCAAAGGTGTATTTTAAAGTGAATGACATCAGCAGCCCTGCCAAAGTAGGGCATTCAAAATTGTAGTGAGTATGAATGGCCTCAAAAGCATTGATCCCGACACAGACAAACACACACACACACACACACACACACACACACACACACACACACACACACACACACACACAGTTGCCATGTCTGGGATTAGAACTCCTACCTAACTAGTACATCACATGACAGCATTACACAGTTATAGGACGCACCATGGAGTTTACTGGGCTACTATTTCCCCAAAGGTGTATTTCAAAGTGAATGACATCAGCAGCCCTGCCAAAGTAGGGAGTTTGAAATTGTAGTGAGTGTGAATGGCCTCAAAAGCATTGATCCCTACACACACATACACACACACACACACACACACACACACACACACACACACACACACACACACACACACACACACACACACACTTTTGCCATGTCTGAGATTAGAACTCCTACCTAACTAGTACATTACACTATAGCATTACACAGTTATAGAACACGTCACAGAGCTGATAGGGTTACTCTTTCCCCAAAGGTGTATTTCAAAGTAAAGATATCAGCAGGCTTGCCATAGTAGGGCAATGGGGAGTGCAATGTGTGTGCATGTGCCATAACCCATGCATCTAGATGCAGACACACAACACTCAGGCATAAACAGGTTTATATTTCCCAGGTACATGTATACAACTGCTAGATGACTACTGACTTGTACAGTCATGTTAGACAGTTAGCACAAGCACCACAGACACTATAGTGCTGCTGAGGAATACCAGAGGCAAATGTCTATGGTGATTGACATTTGCACATCATGTGGTTTTAGATAATTGGATGTGTGCTGGGTGGGACAGGCCTCATGATGGGTGGCTCTTTGTCACTGTCTGTCATTCTCTTCCACACATCTATGTATGTGTATGTTTGCCCTATTATAGTGTGTTGTCCTTGGATATATGTGTGTATTCCTATCCAATGTGTGTGCAAATCATGACTGGTGTGTACTGAGGGGTGTGTACACAAACATCTGTGACTGTCAGATATGTATAGTCCACTGTTGTTGCCAGACATGGGCTTAATTTCTCTAAGTGTGGGGCATGCCCAGTATGACCTTCTGTATTGACTGTGTGAATCCATTCCAGGTGGTTGTACTCCAGTACAGGCTTTTGTGTTCTACGCCTACAGCTAGCAACCTGTTTCTGCATAATATCTGTCAATCGGTTGACAATATGGGGTCAAAATGGGCAAAGGATACTGGGTTACTGTAGGTACTTGTGTGTGTGCCGCTTCTGCTACATGGTCTTGGTGTTAGCAGAGATATTCATACATATGTACTGTTTTACACTGTGATGTTTTATGTCATCAAGTACTGTCAGGTAGACATATTTGCTTTAAGTGATGTCCTGTGGAACACAGGGTGAATGCAGCTGTGTCCAGTACTGTGGTCTTCAGCCTACATATTCTTGCACAATCATGCCATTCTGGAGGGGAAGCTACAGACACTTGCTGTTGGGTCTGTGTAAATGGTTCAGTACCTTGGTACAGTGGTGGCTGAGGATCCCATGTGTGTACATCCATTGACATGACAGTATGGCTATATCCTGCTGTGGTCATACCTCACAGCTGTACAGATTCATACAGGTTACCCAGTGGCAGGGGGTCATAATTCTGGACATTATCCCTTCACATTGTGGTTTATGAGCAGGTTTGTAGCCACCCTTTCCTGTGTTTGCAGGCAGGGATATATTGTGTGCACATGGCTAAGTTTTGGACTTCACATACTCCATGCCCCCCACGCTCTTACCACCCCATTATTCAATCCTTTTCCAAACATTATGTAAACATTATCTTATAAGTTCCCTGTAGTTATCACCTCATCCCAGTAGTAATTCAGTGTTTGTCCACAGTTCATGCAGTAGGACATGGTGGACATGTTACTGGGATTTGTCCACATGGCCTTGCATTTGGGTTCTGTGGACAGTGTTATGTTGTTATTTGGGAGTCCATGACATACGATACATTGGCTGTATGGGTGAGACACAGGCCTTTGTCAGAGGACTGTAGGCCATTTGGTAGTGATGCATGCCAGCTGCAGCAGGCTGTTGCATTGTATCACTCCTAAAGTCCCAGACTGCAATTCTCTATATTCCCCTGGGGTGACAGGGTAGGTGTGGAAGGTGTTAATGCCAATACATTCTGTCATTATTGATCCAGTGGTGTGCATGCTTGCAGGGTGCTGCTTACAGCTAGGGACACAGCTGCATGGGACACTTGTTCTGCATGCTGCATTCTTTGGCTATTGCCATACAGAGGTCGGGGTCATATTGTACTCATTCCCAACAGCAAGGATAAGCAAAGTGAGGTACCTGTGGGTGATGGTGGGGTGAGCTGGGTGCATGTGTGCTATGGACACTACTTGCATCTGACTCACAGATATGTATGAGGCATTCCACTTATGCTGGCCTCTGCAGGGACATTAGCTGTTTCTCAATACTTCATACCTGTGACCTTTGTCATCTGCCAGTGTTTGGCCAGACGACATCAGTATTCCCTTCTACAAGCCCAACTAATGTGCTGCTAACCTGTATGTAAAATTCCAAATGTGTGTCCATTTGACAGTTACATATTATACAATGTCTGAGGTACTCCCCCCTGTGTACTGCTTGTATGTCTGGGCCCACATTCATGCCATGTCCATCTTTCAGATGGTGACACATATTACTTCCAAACATTTACTATGGCTTACTGCTGGAATGTGTTTTACTGGGAAGCATTGTTTTTGGCACTGCAGTTGTGAGAACTTAGCCCTGTCATCGGCAGTACTGGCCAATGGCCACCAGGACAAACCTCACAATGCCTACATACTGACCACTCTCACACAATATACAACACACTCCAACCTAACACACGTAGCCCTGCATATTGCACACATGCTATGATCTATCCAGCTACCTTGGCCAGCTCAGGTAATCTGTGCTCCACTGCTATTATACCTATGCATACATGTTACTACATTTCTACATAGGATTGGGGGGCACACCTGGCACTTGTACACATTTGCTATGACTGTACTGGTAATTCAGGTACTCCATTTCATTCTGTATTCTGACCTATCATGCTGACTAGAGGCATATCACTGTACTACAGGTCTTAGGTTTGATTGACCTACATTTCAGTTTCAGACTCCTTACCCTTCAAAACTAACATCCCACTGCCTGACCTGGCGCAGGTCTGGAGGGGGGATGTTCTCCATAGCCATCAATCAGAGGCCTTAGCAGAGCTTTTGTTTGTGTTTTTTGATGCCTGTCCTTCTGGCCGAAACTGTTGTTGGGTATTTGAGCCTCCTTGACTGGCATGTGTGTGTCCTATGGACACACATGTGCCCACCACATTTCTTGCAGTTAGTTTTGTCACCTTGTCTTGTACTATCTACTATGGTGACACCAGTATTTGTTACAGATCTCATGCTGCCTCTATAGAAGTCTACTATCTGCTGGCATTCCAATCAGCCAGCCGATTCCCTTGCATGCTCACATCCATACCACAGATACAAGTAACAAAACATACTACTCCATTCAGCAATTGATAGAGAGAGAGTGACTTACCTTGTGGCTGTGCCAGTATTGAGGATGATACTGGAAGGGCTGACTGTTGGATGCACATAGTACACTCCCTATACATGGTTAATCACAGGTAGTGTCATGTTTAGCACCCCTTTTACTGTATTTGTAAGCCAGAGAGAGGTGGCATTCCATGGGTCTCTACCGTGTCAGTGTATGTGCTATGCATTGCCTCTTTTCCACAGCCTGGGCATACTGGGGATGCCTCCTTCTGCCTACTGGGGCAGGCTCAGGTTGTTCCTCCTCTGAGTCACTCTGTGCCTGTGCAGGCCTTGGCAATGGTGGGGGGCTGTGTGGCCCTGCCTCCGTGCTGTTCCTGCTGCAGCTGTTTCCACAGGATCATATTGTGTAGCATGGCAAATACAATGAAAATTTGGGTACATGTAGCTGGTGAGTACTGCAAGGCTCCACCGGATGTTTCCAGGCACCAGAACTGTGACTTGAGCATCCCAAACACACTCTCTATTATGATTCTGGTCTGTGCGTGTGCCTCATTATGGAGTTCTTATTTGGGTGTATGTGCATTTCTGATGGGTGTCATCAACCATGTCTCCAGTGCAGAACCAGCATCCCCCACTACATTGCTGTAAGGGATGTGCCCATTTGCAAATCTCTGGTACAGCTGCATCATGGGCTAAATGTGGGAGTCGTGATCGCTTCCAGGGCAGCCAGCACACACATTCATTATAATGCCCTGGGTATTGCAAATGACCTGGCAGTTGATGTAGGGGAAGGCCTTGTGGTTGATGTAGACCCTACCCCGCTCACCAGGTGGTGCATTGATGCATATATGTGTGCAGTTTATAGCACCCACTACCTCAGGGTATTCTGCTATTTGGTGGAAGAGATGCATATTTCTGGTCAACACCTCACAGGTGTTGTGGAAATATACGTGCTCACTGGCATGTGCTGACATGGCATACAGGAACTGGTGGAGTACCCTGGATGCTGATGCCTGTGAGAACCCCATGATATCGCCAGTTGGCCTTAGGAAGGTACCTGTGGCTAGTATTCTTGGGCCTACACATACCTTGGTATTCACTGCGATGGGTTCCCATCTGTTGGTTCTGTGTGTGAGATGTGGCTGGCACAGCTCAACAATTAGCTGTAGGAGGTCCCTGTCCACCCTATAGTGCTCCACTATCTCCAGCTCATGCAGCCCCTGGTAGGTTACCCTGGGTCTGTACACTCTTCTCCTTCTCTCTCTGTGGGTTGGTCATCAGTATTCTCATTCTCAACACCCTCAGCCTCTTCCACATGTTGATTTATGATAGCTGCTGCAGCCCCTATCATTTTGTTGCTTTTGTTTGGTAAAAGTTCCCCGCTTGTGTACACCGGTGGTGTAGAGTTTGTGGAAAAAACAGAAGAAAAGGTGTTTGCATAGTTTATCGTGGTGTGCTGGGCTGGGCTGCTGCCTGTGTAATTGGCTCATTCTGATACATTTCACCTGCCAGCTATGCTAGCTCTCCTTGATTACATCCCTACTGCTGTTTTCCCTTCCCGTTGCCTTCCTGTTTAAGCCCGGGGGTGCGGCGAGCAAACACAGGGCTCAGATGTGCAAGGAGCTGCTATTTCTTGGTTTACTTTTTTTTCCATTTAAAACACAGTGCGCAGCACGCACACCCACTTAGGCAATGTAAAGTGTGCTTGGCAACTTCAGGCACACCCCCTTGCTTAGCTCTGCTAAGCTAAGGGCAGACCCAAGCCACAGGATTCAAATAAGCTTACAGTATGCCTGACACACCCCTCTATGATGTCAGCTAGCTCATAGGCTTGCACCATGGTCTTCCTGCACCAAGACAGTTGGGTGCAGGCTAGCCATGAGGTGGGATCTGGTATTCAATATCATTCCCCTTATTTGCATAGAATTGTCTGCTAATGCCTAGTTACAAGTCTGACACTGAGCCTTCCCCCTTAGCAACCATTATTCACTGGCCATCTGCCTGCCATTGAGTACAATGGCAAAATTGTGATTTTGGATAGAATGCTTATTTCAAGGTTTTTTTTTTTTTTTTCGGCCCGATCCCTTTTGCACGCCACTGCCCTACACTTAAACAGCTGAAATCTGCTAAAACTCATAAAAGTTAATTTTTTAAATTTTTCAACTGTTTTCCATGCCAATGACCATATATTTGGCCATTGGAATGCTTTCCACATTATATACACCCTTTATTTGGAGCTGTCATGGCTCCGTTTTGTAGTTTGCAGAAATGTACTCTGTTACTAATCAATTACATTTTTGCTGACTACACTAGTCCTGCATGGCTGGCTTCCAGCTTCCTGGATCACAAATTGACTTCATTTGCATGGTTTTTACCTGCAAATGGGATAATTTGCATACAGGGGCTGTGTCCATGCAGGAATAGTGCAGGAGCGTTCATGCATGTCCCATGTGCTTATTCCTGGATCGCACAGCGGCCATATTGCCTCCAGCAGCTCCTGCACTATTCCTGCACACTGTGCAGAGCTTGCTGAATCCTGGGGAATGTCAATGGATATAAATTAGACAATAATGGTGACTTCAGACATTGTGCTCAAAAAATTCCAATGGAATAGATGAGAAGGATAAGACAAGACACAGGGGGAGGATCAATGTATCAGGAGAATACAAATTACTTGATTTGAGATGTTTTTTGCACAGAAGATGTTGAAACATATATCAGTTACCTGAATGAGTGTCATTAGCTGAAGTTTTTAAATATCAGTATTAGATTGTTAGACAGATAGGACATAGCTTTCTCAGGCTAGGTGTTACAGTCAAGCAAATTAAATTAAATCATACTTTGCTTTGGCCAATAATTTTGTGCGGTATCACTGCATGTTAAAGTATGGACCTTTGTATTGGAAAATGGAGATAGAAAAGAGACATGTAGTCTTCAATGAGATAGTTTACGAACTGGTATCAAAAGCGACTATTGGTGGAAATAAATCTAGGGGTGTAACAAGACAATATCAAAGTATAATTAATGCCACATACTACAGTGACCTTCTCTAAATGAAACTGTGAGGGGAAAAGAAAAATATTTTTTAATAAAAATCTAATCATAGCAAGCACAGGAGACAGCAAGAATAAGAAAAGACAGCAGAGAGTCTGGGAAATCAACCAGTCTGGCCATATTTACCATTTACTCAAAGAAAAGTGGTGAATATTGCAAATGTAATAGAAATGTGAAAACAGTTATGAACTAGAAAATCATGGTAAATGAATGCAGATTACAGAGAATGGACTGTGAAAGGAAAGCTGGCGGATGCAGGTAAAAATGCTCAATAGAAGACAACAGAGACATCAAAGAGAAGAAATGTCAATCTAAACTGTTAGTCATAGCCTGGACAAAGACTGAGCTCTCTAGCTTATGCAAACAGTCTACAACCACAAGTAGCAAAAAACTAAAATAATGGGGCAAACATAAGGAAGCCCAGTAGATCAAGCCCAGCTATTTGGGAGGAAATATGCTTAACTTCCAACATTGAAAGGCATAATAGTTGTATTCCATCACATGGGGTGGAATATAGACTCAATGCAGCAAGTAAGTGGAGATACAATTGACCTGGGAAATTAATACAGCATTATTCCAAGGGTCTGTTGTGTCACAGACCTCATAATTATAAATTATTGAAAAGGAGGAACACTAAAGAGACAAATGACAGCTTTCTCCCACAAAACGGTCAAAAAAAATCTTCATAGGTTCATAGGTGTATACTAGGTTAATGACCATTAGGGCCATTTTAAGTATAGCCATTCATTCCAAATCCCTGACAAGTTTTGGTCCTCTTGATAAGTATAAGCAGGGGCTTGCGAGATTAAACATTTACAAGCAGGGCTTTAGAAGATGAACTGTTTACAGTCTGCCTTTGTCCATTAGAGACATGGGTGCTAAACCAGGGAAGAATTTCCTGTTTTCAGTCCAATTGTCCAAGTTACACTTGAATTGGAATATTGAGAGTCCTGTGCTAGAGAAAGGGTAATCTCTGCAATGCATGCCTGTATCTCCAGTAGGTCCTATTTATATCACAGACAAGGTTTAAGTCTTTAAAAGTGGTAATTCTGGTGCTGTTTTGTTTTGCGGATATGCAGGAGGTTCATTAGAGCGTGTTTCCTCTTGTTTTCTCATTGGCTTTCTTTATTCTTTATGAGGTCAGTAATCAGCACAGGCTCAGCCCAAGGTTATGTTTGCTGAGTCTGTTTGGATGTCTGAGTAATGAAACCAAGACAAGTGAGCACGTGTTCATAGGTTTATAGGTTCATAGGTTGATACTAGGCTATCTGCCCTAGGGCATTTATAAGCCTAGCCAGAGTATGTTTGGCTTTTGCCACCCTTTTAGATTAGTTGACTGTGCCCCTGTATAGTAGGTCACAGAAGGTAGCCCTTTTTTGTTTACTGTACCTCTGTGAAGCAGCAACACAGAAGAGCTCCCAGGGGTAAACTTACAATCTAACATCCATTCGTCAAGATTTCTCTTGAAGAGAGTCAGTGAGGGGCTCTGCCTGACATGGATTGGGATTTTGTTCCAGAGTGAGGGGAGCCTCTGGGATATGAATCTGTCCCTCCAGCATGTCCTATTTATTTCTGTGCTGAGGTTCAGGTCCCTGGAGCGTGTAGCTCTAAGGGATTTAGATTTCCTGAGGTGAAGCATGTCCATTAATTCTGGGTTGGACATGGCTTTATATGTCAGACATAGATCGCCTCTGAGTAGGCGGTATGCAACTGAGTAGAGCTCAAGTTTCTTTAGCCGAACTGCATAGGGCATCTGTTTGAGCCCCTTGATCCTCTTGGTGAGATACTTTTGGGGTCTTTCCAGTTGCTGAAGGTGTCGGGTAAGGTACGTCCCAAACTGGGCATTGTACTCAATTATGGGCCTGATAAGTGATGAGTAGAGGGGCACAATGACCTCTCTTGATCTAGATGTGAACTCTTTCATGATAAGGTGGGCTATATAGAAGGTCTTTCTAACCACTTTGGCAACGTGATTGTCAAAGGAGAGATTTCTATCTACTTGGGTCCCCAAGTCCCTAATTACTTCTTCCGTACTTAATGGATTGCCACCTATGTGGTAATTTGTGGGCACTTTGTTTTTTCCATAGGGGATGACTATGCACTTTTTGGCATTTAGCTTTAGGCCATGGCTCTGGCACCAGTTATCCATCTCTGTGAAACCCTTTTGGAGGATGCTTGTGTCAGTCAGAGAGTCAATTATAGCACCCAGTTTGCAGTCATCTGCGAACTTGGTCAGCCATAGTCCACCCATGTTAGCCTGTACCTCGGAGAAATATATACTGAACAAGAGATGTCCCAGGACTGAGCCTTGTGGGACATGGCTTGTAATTGGTTTAGAGTCTGACATGGTACCTGCTATTCTGACCATGTGGGTTCTATCCCTGAGCCAGTTTGCAACCCATCTTGTGACATAGGGGTTGTTATTTAAACTGCTGAGCTTATTTATGATGCCCAAGTGGGGTACTGTGTCAAAGGCCTTTGCGAGGTCCAGGTAGGCTGTGTGGACTACCTCCCCTTCATCTATGGCTTTGGTAACTGTTTCAAAGAAGTTGAACAGGTTCAAGAGGCAAGATCTGCCCTTAATGAAGCCGAATTGGGTAGGATCCATTGTCTGGAGGTTCCCAATGTCTTTGTTTATGATTTCCATGATGATACGTTCCATAGCTTTGCAGACCAGGCTAGTCAGGCTTATAGGGTGATAGTTTCCAGGGTCTGTTGTGGCACCACCTTTGTGGAGTGGGACCACTGTTGCTGCACACCATTCCTTGGGAACATATCCTGTAGTAAGGCTGAGATTGAACAGTGACTTTATATGAGGTTTTAGTTCTTCGTGGAGCTCGTGTAAGATGCAGCCTGGGACACCGTCTGGTCCCATTGATGCTGTGTTTTTAGCTTTGGAGAGGGCAGCTCTCACCTGTGCATCTGTGATCTCAGGAAGGCTATACTCTGTTGGGATAGACATTTGCTCTTTTGGGGGGGGGGAGTTTGCACTGAACCTTTCTGCCAGGATGTTGGCAATGTCTGTGGGTTCAGTGAATATTTTGTCATTTTGCACTAACTCAGAGCATATCTGGGAGTTGCCTCCCAGGTTTCTGACATAACTAAAGAAGGCCTTGTGATTATCTTTAGTGTCTTGTGCAATTTTTCTTTCAAAGCTGGCCTTAGAAGATTTTATGAGAGATTGTAGTTTCTTGCTAGTACTGATCAGTGACGCCTTCCCTTTTTAGGATTTTGCTGTCATGTAGTAGCTTTCTGCTTCTGTTGTATAGCTTATTTATGGCTGGGGTCCACCAGACAGGTCTCCTGCCTTTGGAGGAGTGAGTCTTGGTTTTATTTGGAATAGCATGCTCCATGCATTCCTGTAGGTGTCCATAGAATGCTTTTGTAAAGGATTCTGCATTTTGAGCCGTATTGTCCACTGGACCGGGGACTTTGAAGGATTCCACCTCAGTTTTGAGAAGTGTGAAGTTTGCTTTTGAGAAGTTCTTCACCGTGATTTCCTTGGCTAGGGGTGGGAATGGAATATGGATGTCCAGTGAGATTTGTTTATGGTCTGATCTTACCAATGAGGGTTATACCTCTGGTGTGGAACATAGAGACCCCATGTTGGTGATGACCAGATCCAGTATGTTTTCCCCTCTTGTGTGAGTGGTGACCAGTTGTTCCATAGCATTTGAGTTTATAAATTCTAGGAACCATTGGGTGAGGGTGTTTGGGCTTGAGTAGTTTTCCCAATCGATGTTTGGGTAGTTGAAGTCACCCAATATAATAGTGTTTGGAGAGACCTTCATATTCTCCAGTGTTCTCAGGAAGGCAGAGTGAGGTTCCTGTGTTTGGGAGGGTGGTCTGTAGCAGGCTACAAACTGAAAGGCAGTTTTGCCCACTGTTAGTTGCACGTGGATGGTCTCTGAAGCTTTGTGCAGTGCCACTAGCCTGGAGGTGTGGTTATCTTTGATAAATATGGATACTCCCCCTCCTTTTGTGGTTTGGTCTGAGTTTTGGGGCCGGACAGCATGGTATGAAGTATAGCCTGGTAGTGTTGGGGTGCTCTCTGGAGCCTTGAACCTGGTTTCTGTTACTGCACAGATATCGATATTCTCCATACAGAGGAGAGTCTCGAATGTGTGCATCTTGAGGTTTAGACTTCTGGCGTTGAGCAGCATTACCCTTAGTATTTTTTCTTTGTGTTGTCTATGGGGGTGGGTTTGTCTTTTGAGCCCTGCCTACAAAAGGCACTATGGGGGAGGAAAGAGCCTTAGCCAGTATTCAAAAACCCAGGGGTGACAAGTGCAAGCCGTCCCTAGCGAAGCAATGTGGCTTGTCGAGCATGTCATCTCAGGCTGACAGACACTGGATCCCCTTTGAATGACACCAATACTTTAGACAATTGTTAAAATTGATCATTTTGTCTTTATACTGTGGCATCATTCTTGGTGAGGGTAAGATGCTACTCAAGGTCAGGGTCATACCGGCCTGGGCTACATGATCAAAGAGCTCCTGTACATCTTTTTTCATGTAGTCCAGGGAGGTATGTCTCAGGTCATTCACACCAGCATGGACAATGACAGAGTCATACTTGCACTTGCTTTGGAGTGACCTGAGTGCTTGTGTTATGTGACGGATCCTGGCACCCAACACTCAGCTTACAGTGGCCTTCTCCTTGTTCAGCCTGGTGAGTGGGACGTCAGTGTGTCTGACAATAGAGTCACCTATTACAAGTGTATTAGGTGTGTTGTTTAGCCTTAAGGGCTGTGACTGTGTGGCACACTGACTTTGTGAGCTATGTGCTACGTGGATATTGTTTCGTGGTAGGTGTTGCTTGGATGTCTGCTTTGAAGGTCTCTGCTGCTTAGGCAGATTTTTATTTAGAGCCTCCGAGTATGTTTTTGTGTGTTTATGTGTTTAGTTTGCTGATGCGATAGGTCTAAGTGAGACTGGATTTGTGGTGTGTGGGTTACCTTCTCCTCCTGACAGGCTGTGCCAGTACTGGGTTGAGAGGGCTTAGCCTCCAGTTTGACTATATAGTTGCATCTCTCACATATATTTGAGCGCTTTTCTTCACTTAGAAAAATACTTGGACTTCTTCAAAACAAAGTGAAACTAGTTCCACCCTTCTGGTTTAAATAATCATTCAAATTATTGCATAATATTAAAGGCAAAGTGCATGTAAAAAGTGCAAAGGTAAAAAACACAAGTAAACATTGACAAATATTCTTTAAGGAATTCTTTGCAATACAAATGAAACAAATACCAATAATGCCTAATAAATATTATCTAAAATGCTTTAATAGTTAATGTAATAACAAAAATACCTCTCTTAACTATTAATGGATTAATTCAAAAACAACCAGTCATCAGAAAAATATGCATTTAAAACTGCTTTTTTTTTTTTTTTTTTTTTTCTGAGGCTTAGTCAAGGGTCAGGTTATACACCCAGTGCATATGACTTCCAGAAAAGAGGATTTTATTGTAAAAAGAAAGAAACTTGAGAGCATGTTTGTTTCTAGAGGTTACCCTGAAATAATGGTTGCAAAATCAGTAACAGTGTTCTTCAAGGTTGGAGAACCCTATATAAGACCCTATTAAGGGTAGGTTTCATGGCTATCACTGGAAGTAATGATACAACAATAACTGAAAGTCATTTACTAAAGCATTAGTGGTAGAACACAACTCAATTTATCTGGATATACAAAACATTATCAAGGATAATTGGAGTACTGGTTTTGGAGAAAGCTAGATTTAAGCCATATTTTGTTTTCAAAACATGGAGGAACTTTAAACACATATTAGACAATCAGGGACACACACTAGTTAATATTACAGGTACTAAGTGGTGTGGAACTTGTCCTTAGTGTAGTTTTATTTTAACTGACCATCAAATCATCTTAGGCAATTTTAACAAAATCAAACGTCATCCTTCATCAGGGAACTGTAACACCAAAAGTGTGGTTTACATTGGTAAATGCAATAATTGCCCTGATTTTTATGTTGGTAAAACAAAATAATTTTTAAAAAGAGAATTTATGAGCATCTTTATGACATCATTAATGTCAACATGTATAATGCCTTATGTAAACATTTGTTAATCTGCTAAAACTGATCTGGTTTAAAATTTGCAATTTTGAAAATAACTTCCCTGGACCCATGAGGTAGTCATGGGAAAATAGATTGGAGTACATGGAACAATATTGGTAGTTAAAACTGGATGCTACCACTTATCCAGGTTTAAACAATTCCACATCCACTAGTATCAGTATTGAAAATGAGGCCATCTAAGCCCTAATTAAGAATCTCCCTTTTTTGGGCATCTTTTTTTCCAGTGGGAAGTGATTTTACAATGATTTGAAGTTCTTTTCTTGATTTATTAGGAATTCATATACTTTTTATTCAACTTAAAATTCACTTTTTGAGGTAAACATTTAACATTGACCATGTGCACAGCATAGTTTTAAATGCATATTTTTTCTGATGACTGGTTATTTTTAATTAATTCATTATTAAGAGAGTTTTTTTTTATTAAATGAACTATTAAAGCATTTTAGAGGAATAATTATTACTGATTATTGGTATTTTTTCATTTGCATTGTAACAAATAATTTATAGAATATTTATAAATGTTTACTAGTGTTTGTTAAATTTATATTGTTTTATTTGCACTGTGCCTTTAACATTATGTGATAATTGGCATGATTATTTAAACCTGAAGGGTGGGACCAGTTTCATGTTGTTCTAAAGAAGTCCAAGTTTTTTTTTTCTAATTGGATGAAAGCACTCAACTTTTTTAATAATTTTTAAAATTATTTATGGACTGCCTATTATTTTCCTTACTGGTCCCTCTGTATCATGTTCTACTTAGTTACTAATTATTTGTTCCAAGGTGCTGTGACACTCTTTTGTAAGTTACTGTTTTTTGTATTCAGACATCTCAAAACACATGCCACCAAAAACAATTATTAAATATTTTGGAATTGTATAATAGCAGTAATCTTTGCAGGAGGGTAGTGGTTACTAAGCAGGAGTCTTAGACCTATAGTATCTGGTTCAGGATGGCTCACTGAGCCTTTATCTATCTATGTAGATAAACAATTGAGAACAGTTTTAGATAGGTACCCAATAGTTCTAAGGGACACCGAACATTTTTTGCATGATTTATATATGAACTTTGGCCGGTTGTCTTATTTATCTACAACTTTGGTGACTTTAGATGTTGAGGCTCTTTTTACTTGTATTCCTAATGTTGAGGGCATTAGTATGATTAAAAGCTATCTGATTAGGGATGGCTTTTTTGGTGAAGAACACATAGATGTATTATGCTATTTATTAGAAGTTATTCTAGATAACAATGTGTTTGTGTTTGAGGGAGCTTACTATTGGCAGTAGAAGGGTTTTGCGATGGGAACCAGTTGCAACAATAGTTATACAAATTTAGTTATGGCAGAATGGGAGTATAACAATATTAGAGAACATATGGGTATTGATCTCATTTTTTATAGACGTTTTGTGGATGATGTCTTTTTTGTTTGGGAAAGCAATGAGTCTTCCCTATTGAGTTTCATACAACACCTCAGTAATAGTAGTACCTTTCTGTGGTTTACATATAAGATTTCAAACACGAACATTGAGTTTTTAGATGTTAAAATCTCTGTAAATAGTGAAGGTGTTTTTACTACAGAGTTGAATCAAAAAGAGTGTTACTGCCCTTCTTTTTTGCATAGGACAAGCATGCATCCTCAACATGTTTTCTTTAGTATAGTACATGGACAGACGTTAAGGGTAGCAAGATTGACATGCAACAATGACACATTACATGAGAATCTAGAAACACTTAAGTCATAGTTTATATGCCGAGGTTATGAAGAGATGGCTGTATCTAAAGCTATAAGTACTACCATGAAGAAAAGGGGTGGTAGAGCTAGACCTTATTTTTCTCAAGTTGATACATCTAATAGACCGAACCGTAAGCATCCACAAGGGGTGCCATTGATTCTATCATATAGTTCTGATGTTAAGTACATTAGAAATGTTATATACAAGAATTGGCACATTTTGCATATGGACCAGGATATTGTAGAAATAGTAAGTGCATGTCCGAGAGTGGTATATAAAAACAAAAATACACTTAAACAACTTTTATGCTACCCTAATGACAAGAAAGTTTAACAGTTCTTGTCCAGAGGAACAATGAGATGTAATAGTTGTAATTTCTATCAGTTCATTAATGAGAATGGACAATTTTTACATCCTGACACTAAACGGATGTGGCAGTTCAAAGTGCAGGCTGATTGTAACACTAGAAATATTATATATTTGGTTCAATGTACTAGATGTCCAAAATTTTATGTTGGAAAAACAAATAGAAGGCTCCATGAGCATATAAGGGATCATGTTTATTGCACAAGGAAAGAACTATTGTATAGTGCTTTAGCTAAACACGCTGTGACAGAAGGTGCAACACATTCCTTTTCATTTCAAGTTTTACAAGTGATATATAGCAATATCAGGATGGGAGACATTTATGCTCTCACTGATACAGCAGAAATGAAATGGATATTTAGACTTGGAGCACATTTAGGCTCTGGTCTCAATGATACTGTCTCTATTAAACCAGCACTAAAGGCACGTAAGTTGCCGAAGAAGTGAATTTTATAAGGCTGCATTGATCTAATGTTATTCAATGTTTGTTTAGCTATTTTCTATCATATTTTATATGTATCTCTTTAAATCTGAATGATGTTTTACTGATATGTGAATTTTTATTGGTCCATTTGAATTTGTATGGGTCTATTTAATGTGCGTTTTTTATTCACAACATTGTCTGATGAAGCACCGAAGGGTATGAAAGCGCTTACAATAATAAATACTGCTGTTTTTATCTGCTGGCATCTCCATGTTTCTGCACAGTTCATTTTGGTCTCTCAATGTTGACTCCTGTTTATCTTAAACTAAGGCCATTAAATGATGCTAATGATATACTAGTCAGGTGCAATGCATCATAGGTAGCCAATCACAGAGTCAGCACCTACAGCAGAGCACTATACAGTATGCAGACACCCTACAGTCTGATTCTTCCCCCCATATTCTGCACCATTAAAGTATAGACTTGAGAATTTTAAATGAAAGAACGCTAGGGGCTGCTGCAGGTCTGCTTCACCTGTATGTGTTAGATACTGAAGTCAATGCTGTTGCTGCTGACAATAGGCCTAGACTGAGAAGGAGAAGAGTATTCAGCCCCAGGATAACCTTCTAGGGGCTACATGAGCTGGAAATTGCAGAGAGCTACTCAGACCCAGAACCAACAGAGGGGAATCCATCCCAATGGAAACAAAGGTCTTTGTAGCCTTTAGGATACTAGCTACAAGTACCTTCCAAAGACCAACTGGGGACATAATAGGGATGTCACAGGCATCAGCATCCAGGGCACTCCACCAGTTCCTGGATGCCATGCTAGCACATGCCAGTGAGCACATTTCTTTTCCCCCTCATCCCTGAGGTGAGGGCCAGCAATATGCAACACTTCTACCGTGTAGCACACTGCCCTGAGGTACTGGGTGTAATAGATTGTACTCATGTACACATCAAGTCACCACCTGATGAGGAGGTTAGAATCTACATCAATCGCAAAGGGTACCACTGCATTAACTGCCATGTCATGTGGAATGTCCAGGGCATTATCATGAATATGTGTTCTGGCAGCGCTGGAAGTTTTCACAACTCCCATATCTAGCACGCATCACAGCTGTAACAGATGTTTTATGTTTGCTAGGGGTTACATCCCATGCGGCCATTTAATGGGGGATGCTGGCTATGCGCTGGAACTGTGGATGATGACACCCATCAGAAATGTGCACACACCCATGGGAGAATGCCATAATGAGGCACACGCACAAACTAGAAACATCATAGAGTGTGTGTTTGGGCTTCTGAAATCATTGTTCTGGTGCCTAGCTATATCTGGTGGAGCCCTGCAGTACACTCCAGCCACATGCGTACAGATATTCACAGTATGTGCCATGCTACACAATATGACCTTGAAAAAACAGCTGCAGCAGGATCAGCAAAAGGAAGGGATACACAGCCACCACTAGTGCCTAGGTCACCACAGCAACACTCACAAGAAGACTCAGAGGAGGAACCACCTGATGATGTCCCTGTAGGCAGATGTAGGTGGGCCCAGTACACCCTAGCTTTGGCTAAGAGACAAAGTATAGCACATTCACTAACAACCTAAGGCCCTAAGGACTGACACCTTACTCCTACTCACATACATATAGTAAAACTATTGATGCCAGGCAACTCACACAACCTGTACCTACCCATGTATTGGCTGTGTACTGCTTGCATTACACACAGTCAGCCCTGAACTACAGTTTTGTCAATTGCTGCATTTGCAAGGTAAGTCTCTAACCTACACACTACTTGTAAGGATTACTATAATATGATATTGCATGTATGGATCTGCTGCATTTATACAGGGAAATATAATGGGCTACCTGAACAGCTGTAACATCCACATGGGACTACAGATACCACATCTATTTTACATAATAGAACTTTTAAAAGTTTGAACGTCATATGGTCGACACCATATGATCGGACTTTCAAAAGTTTGAAAATGTAATAAAAAAATAAACCAAAGAAAAAACCTACCTGAACATTTTAAGCAGGGGGGCAAGTCCCCTGCACCCCCAAAATGGGGGAATGCTCCCCCTGCCACCCAGCTCTTTAAATATACCAACTCCAAGACCACACTACAGTGCAGAAAAGGGAAATCTTCCCAGTCCTCACTGTACGGAGACCTCCACTGAAACCTTCACACTTTTAAAAGTTCAATTATGTGGTGTTGAACATGTGACATTCGAACTTCAACAACATGATATAGACCCCAAATACCCAGTCCAACAGTATGTGTCCCCTAATAATCACTAGGTCTCATTAGTTGGAATATTCACTACATCAGTCAAGGGAGATGTTAAACAGTGGGGTCACATGATATTTGGACTACTGTCTATCTCAGCAGATTGTGTGCTGGTGTTCCTACACCCCCAACACAGCAGTGTTCCCATATAACTGCTTTAACAGTAAGTCAGTAATGGTATATCAGCAGACCAGGAAATCTCAGGACTATAACATAGTACTCTAAGACACATTGTATGTCCCACATAAAGCAAAAATAACAACATACATATTTATGCTGTAAAATGTGTGATGAATGACTCCTGTCTGTCTGTCAACCTGTGTGGCTAGTGTTTTAGGGAAGTTACCTTAGGTGATGGTGTTGATGGTTCTAATCTGGAAGTAGTCAGATCTTTGGCACGTGAGGTATTATTATGTTGCTGTTTTCACATACTGTCATTCTGTGTATGGTGCAACATTATGAACCTCAGTCACATATTAAGTACAGCAGACTGCTGGGGAATGCTGTGGACAGTATGAGTGAAGTGCAGTACTGCAGAAACAGGGACAGATATCAATGCCTGTAATATACCTGCCAACCTCTTTGTCCAAGTAATCTGGACAAAGTTAGACAAATTGAGAGGACAGAAACCAGCAAATAGGGGCATATTTTAAATACTGCTCTCATAAACTTAAAAAATTGATAGAATAGCAGGGTTTGTTTCAACAGACATTTTTCTGAAGGATTTTAAGTCAGACACTCAAATGTATGTCATTATTTAGTGACTTGAATCCTCAGTTCATCCAAGTGATTTGCCATAAAAACAGAAACTTTATGAGGAACAGACCAAAATTATAAGACAAAACTTGGAACATTCTGCAAAGCTGTGGAAAGTTGAGAGGTATTGTTTGTAACACATAAAATCCCAGACTGGAGTAAAGGTAGGTGTGGCCTGTAGTCACTGTATAAGTATTGACAGTCACACTGGGTATGCCTAAACACTTAGTTAAAATGACTGCAATTCTGTTGCCCCCATCATCAGAATGACCTCTTATTTATAGACAGGTCTAAACATACAGACATATATGTATACATATCCGTCTGCCACTATTTCTCTCACATACATAGTATACCTATCACTATGTAGTGGCAAATAGATATATACCCATATATCTATCTATATATATATATATATATATATATATATATATATATATATATATATATATATATATATATATATATATATATATATATATATATATAGCTATATGTGTCACAATGATACATAGACTCTCCCCGTATATCTACAAAACACATATACATATCATACACACACACACACACACACACACACACACACACACACACACACACACACACACACACACACAGCTACATTATATATACATCCCTGTTAACTGCATAAATATGTTTTTGGATGTCTGTATTGTCCTATATACCCTAATAATGGTGTATACATCCATGTTAACTGCATAAATATGTTTTTGGATGTCTGTATTATCCTATATACCCTAATAATGGTGTGTAAATCTGCACTATCACACATCCATACTGTTGCTCAAAGGATCCAAACCTAGGGTGCAACAGTACATAATCCACTTACCTACAAACCCCTGTGCCTGCTGGATGTCACCACATAGAGAGACACAGGTGGGCTGGTGGTGTAATGTACAATATTGTCAACACACGCATGGACATGTCACATTGTTCCTGGCCACAGGTTTGCCCATCTAACTGCAAGCAGCTACACATGGTCATACTGGTAACTGTACACACATAGCAAGGATAATAACAGTTATCTCATTGCTAGGGTACTAGATACAGATAACAGTACGAAGCAATATCAATCTGTAGGCCCCAGATGCTGTTCAACACAAGCCTAGTTTGTGTAATGCACAAGTAGTGTGCCTGTAACCACATCTATAATAGACTCAACTTGAGGTGTGTATGTTAAGTATAATGATCTATAGTGAGTAAGACTAGATATGTAGGGGTTCTAATATCACTGCAGGCTACTTGGTGTGTGTCTGTGTGTTTGTATGCATCCTCCTACAGAGCAACTGCCATGTCATCATGAACTATCCCCCTGCAATGGTTATGCACTTTTTGACCCTGTAACTTGCTGCTGGTTTCCAAACTGCCCTCTTCTACAAGACCTGATGATGTCATCCACCTTAAGACTACCAGTTGAGAGTGTAGAACCAGACATAAGCTGTGGTGCGTGCCATAAATACTGTGATCTATAATGTATAAAATTGATAAGCAGGGGTGCTAATCTCAATCCAGGCTACTTGGTGTGTGTGGGTGTATACCCTTGCAAAACAACTGTCATGTCCTTATCAGCTATCCACTTGCAATTGCTATAAACTTTTTGGCCCTGTAACTTGCTGCTGGCCTCCAAACTGCCCTCTTCTATAAGGCCTGATGATATCATCCACCTTAGGACTACCAGCTGACAATGTTGTGTCAGATCTAAGCTGTGGTGTGTGCAATAAATACTGTGATCTCTAGTGTGTAAGACTAGATAGGTCAGAGTTTTATTCTCAATCCAGGAATATTTGCATGTGTGTGTGTATTCCCCAGCAAAACAACTTCCATGCCTTCATGGGCCTTTTTGGCCATGTGTGTGTGTGTGTGTGTGTGTGTGTGTGTGTGTGTGTGTGTGTGTGTGTGTGTGTGCGCGTGTGTGTGCGTGTGTGTGTGTGTGTGTATCTCTGCAAAACAACTGCCTTGGCCCTGTAACTTGCTGGTGGTCTCCAAAGCACCCTCGTCTACAAGGCATAATGATGGTATCCACCTTAAGACTATCAGCTGAGACTGCAGTATCAGATGTAAGCCATGGCATGTACAATAAATAGTGTGATCTCGAGTGTGCAAGACTAGATAGGTAGGGGTTCTCTTCTCAATCCAGGCTAGGTGTGTATGTGTGCGTGTGTGTGTGTGTGTGTGTGTGTGTGTGTGTGTGTGTGTGTGTGTGTGTGTTTGTGTGAAAGATTGTGTGTATACCCCTGCAAAACAACTCCCATGCCCTCATGGGCCTTTTGGCCCTGTGTGTATGCATGTGTACCCCTGCAAATCAACTGTCATGCCCTGATGGGCTATCTACTTGCAATGGGTATACACTTTTTGGCCCTATAACTTGCTGCTGGCTATCAAACGGCTCTCTTCTACAAGGCCTGATCAAATCATCCACCTTAAGACTACCAGCTGACAGTGTAGTATCAGAAAGAAGCCATGGTGTGTGCAATAAATAATGTGATCTACAGTGTGTAAGACTAGATAGGTAGGGGTTCTAGGGTACATGATTCCTGAAAGACAACAAAAGGGTAACATATTACATGATCACATACACGGAAGTACACTGTGTAGAGCTACACCAAGCACAAAATGGCTGGCACTATCCACACGTCATACTCCACAGTATGCAAACATACTAAATGTGTGTATGCAACTGAGATAGTGGCAATAGGCAGGTATTCCTGTGTATGTGGCATGACAGATACTGCTGTATGATCATACACCCAACACTCAAGTCTACTGTGGTGTGTCCCTTACTGGCAACCCCCTGAAAATATGTCATAAGAGCAGTACCACACAAATAGAAGTGTTCTATTACAACCACTATAAAGGGACAGTCCAATGAGACTAGTGCGCCACAATGACAAATGACACTGCACCCTTGATGTATTGTATGTCCTGTGTATGTGTACAACACCAGGAGATCAATGATATGTCATTATAATGGGTCTGAGACAGGCTTAATGCTGTAATCTTTATTCCCTTTAAGTCTATTCACCCATCTGCATCCTGCTGTACACAAAATCAGTTACATACCTGATGGAGTACAGTACTCCTCTGTTGATATGTGGTGATAGTAAAGTTTTCACAAAGGTGTGCTCTGTTTGAGGAAAGTCTCATGCAGAATGGTTCTCAATAGCCAGCTGCCTGCCTTTTAAACATGCTTCTCATCAACAGATGATTGCCTCTAAACCAATCTGTGGGTTTGAAATGCTAATTTCAGCCAGCACAGCTGATTTGCACTATCTGCCAATCACATGCAACCACTGTACACTATATATAAGGCCTTCATGTAGATTAGGACACTTTTTGATTCACTGTGGTGGACATTACTGAGGTGAGGAAACTACATCATCGCTGAGGGTAGGTCTGTAGCAGAAACCTTTATATAGAGATGTGTGTGCTACAGGCTGCAGCAGCTGCTGCAGGTAATATACATAGGCAGAGAGTGTGAACACTTTGGAGGATAACAACCTGTAGGAGTAACTATGGGAGCTGGGTCAGCCTTGTTGTAAAGGCAGAGCCAGAGTGAGGCTACCTTTTCTACTCCAATTAAGGCATGTGTTTAAGGTAAGTATGTTACTTAACAGAATCACTAACAGAGTATTGGCAACATGTTTGGTGTGCCCTTGAGTAAGATGGGGTATAAATATAAGGATATGAGCACCTTTGGGCAACTGTCAGGCCATGTGTTACAGTCTGGTAGTAATTTGCAGTGTGTATGAGGGCAGGCCTTGTTACAAGTAAGGACTTCCAATGTGTATGTTAGCTGGGCAGCTGTGATAATCTGCACAGTGACTTTGGAAAGATTGTGTGGTGCACTGTGATATTAGTGGCCCTAATTTGCAGTACCTGTGTTGACATTCTGTGTGAATGCATATTAATGCATGTCGTGACACTTTATGCACCTATAGGTTTGCTATAGGGATATGTGAAGTGTGTTCCTACCTGCAAGCCTGTGACTTCCATCAGTGAAAAGCAGACATGTCATTTTAAATGCATTGTGTGGTTAAAGAGTGCATGACTCAGTCATTAATTGCTGCCTTCACAATACTGTACATTTACTTCTACATACCACTGGATTTAAACCCCGGACTGTGTGTGGCAAAATGTACTGTTTGCAAGGTGATTAACAGACTGAGCTACTGAGTCACTAGTACAGCAGGTGTATTTGCAAGATATATGTGCACACATATAGGCTGTGATATACAGTTTCTACAGCCATCAGTATATGAATGGCTTTATATGGATGTATGTATGCACCAGGGTCCCAGTTGAACATGTATTTTGCCATTAATGACTTAGCAGGTGTCTTTCAACATGTTGCTGCTGCTGAAGGGCACATTTACCTGCTATCACACACCTCAGTTATATCCATTATTATATCTTTGGCTTTCTAGTGGTGTACTATTGCACTGGAGTCCAAGGTACACTCCCATTTTTTTTCCATTACTATTTAATAAAGTTTGCGCAGTGCAGCACAGAGTGCAACTCCACTGAAACACAATTAATCACTGTAACTGGTGATTACTATATTATGGTTAAATCACCTGTTTTAGTTAAGAGTTGTGTGGCTTGGTAGGTTAATATAGGGGTCTGCAGGTGTGATGGTCTTAGGTTTGATATATGGGACAGGTGTTCATTTTGTAAGTGTGTATTACAAGTTTAAAAACACATATAGTCAATATAGCTCTATATAGCCGAGCTTAGCAAAGCTGCATGACATGGCGCATCGAGCAGCAACACTCTAAAAAATATAAAGAAAAAAAATGGGGAGATAGGAGAGTGGTGAAATAAAAAACATAGTGAAAAGCAGGTAGGGCTGTGCAAGAAGGGTGTAGGAAAGAACCATAGCTATCCATTTGTTGTACAGCAACAAATGTGAACTTTGACAGAATTTGTACATGACTTTGAACTCAGACCCCAGAGAGAGGAGTGAGGACAATATAGCTGTGTTGTCAAGCCAATTAGACCAAATTACATGTGTCCAGTGGACATGTGTGAAATGGAGAGCTATTTATCAGACGATATTTTACAGGTGCCCAATTTTTAAGGTGAGAGTGGAATGTTGGGGAAGGGGCAAAGGTAGTGTGTGGGAGGTAAGTTGGGCAGGTGAGGATGCATTTGCAGACAGACAAGGCAACAGACGGGGCAGTGTGTGAAACATGAGGGTGGGTGAACATCTTGGATAGGGAGGGGGTTGTGGAATCCAAGTCCCGTGTACCTCCAGACAGCAGCAGCATGACTCAAATCCCTACCCATGGGACCGTTGACACTGCTCCTTCATTACCCTTGGGGTGGCAGTGCTGGAGGATGGGCACCAGGCTAAGGCTGCCCCACCAGGTTGGCCAGCATGTCCTCAATCCGGCAGAAGTGACAGTCAAACTCACGGCAGACTATCCTGCACACCAAGACTGGCAGCTCATCCCTGGTGACAACACGCCTTCCACCACCGCTCCCAGAGGGGGGCCAGGCCCCATCCCATTTGGTGGTACTACCCAACTCTGCAGGCAGTGAAGGGGCAGCAGAGAGTGCACCACCGGTCTGGGTCCCAGACATGCTGACACCCAGTGCCATGGCCAGTTGAGGCAAGGTAGGTGGATCAGCCAGAACTGCCTACCATGACATGATGTGGTAAATGAGGTATAGCAATAAGTTGCTGTTAGTAATAAACAAACCATTGTTAGTATTAACAGAATGGAACATCATTTTAATTAATCTAAATAAATATTAATGTATATTATGTGTAACACAACATTAAGTAACATAACAGTTAGTATGTTAACAGCACGCCAGTAAGAAGTAAACCATAAAGGCAACAAAACAGTTTAACAAACTATGTTAATACTGCATCATAATAACATATAATAATACATCACATTTTACAGAAATATAGTTAGTTTAACAAAATATGTTAATATTAAATCATAATAAATAACAACAATAAATAAATGAAGATAAGGTGGTGGGGAATGAGAAAGAAACAATACATCACTGACAATGCAGACTATATCCTGAAAACACATTTTTGTTGTTGTGTCTTTCAGCTTATCCTGGTTAGGGGTCACCACAGCGGAACTCCGGTCAGCTAATGTTTTGGTAGTGGATTTTTACATGCCGAGTTACCAGCCCTGACGCATAACCTTCAACAACGGCATGCCCATTCACGCATGCCTCCACACAAAAGACGCTCTAGCTAAGAATCGAATGGGACAACGTCTTGCTGTAATAAATACTTTACAGGCATGTAGTGTCAGTTTTGAGTACAGTTACTACAGTTCTCTTATAGCTGATGTAGCACGTACATACCTCTCAAGCTGTTAGCCTAGGTCATTATGGGCTGAGCAATAACAAATGCAAGTACACAACTACACAGAACACTTTTTTCATAATGTGGACTTACATAACTACCAAGGTGCACTGTAAGTGGATTTGGTAATGCATTGCATTTCAGATAATCATTTTTCTGGTAATCCTGTGATAGATGGATTAGGCGGCTTTAATTACATTATGTGAAATCATGACACTTGAGAGGCATGTTTGTGTACAGTATATAAACTAGACATCTGTCATGCCTTAGTTGGCAGGCATGGAAATAGAACCCAATAACTGTGACTGCAGGGGACATCTGCAAAAAATGTAACATTGACTGCAACAGCTTAGTATAGACATGCAAGGAATACAGCCATTCTGGGAATATGTAGACAGATGCATTTAGGAATCAACAATGCTGCTTAACACTTTCTTGGTATTGCTGATAAGTGTCTTTGAAATGTTAGTACAATCATATCTGTTCATAACATGGGCTACCTCAACCATATACCTTTTGTACCTGAAGTGGGAGAAAAAGACAGCATTATGTGACTGAATTTGTTTTGCATTACAGAACTATTACAGCGCTATATTTGACTGCAGTGATAGTAGAACACACATGCATGGAATACGGCCATACTGCATTTATTAAAACAGATTTCTTTAGGAACCAACACTGCTGCTTAATACTTTACTGGTATTGTTGATAAATGTTTGTGAAGTCCACACAATATCTGCCCACAGAGTGGGCTAACTCACCCATATACCTGCATTACCTGAAGTAGGAGGAAAAGAGAACAGTATGTGACTGACAGTGGCCTGAAGACAGCCTTGGACCATACTATGAGTTAAACAATGCAGTTTGCAGGCCATTATTTTAGCATTCTACAGCTATTACAGTATTACACTTACTGCAGCAACCTTACCATAGACAAGAAATGCATGCAGCTCTACTGCAATGGTTATGACAACACAATCCTGCTGTACACCATTTTGCTTACTGTTATTGGTATTGTTTATTGTTAATTGCAATACAGTTGTTATTGTTCATTTATTGCACTATAGTTCTAATTACCCATTTATTGCACTTCAGTTCTACTTGCCCATTTATTACACTACAGTTTTTTATTGTGTACTTTGTTGCAGTAAATGCTTTACTCTTTCTTTCTTATTGCACTACAGTTAGCATAATAAATACATAGATACCACACTGATGGCACAACCTGGCCAGGCGCCCAGCGTGGGACTCAACACTTCGAGCCCTCTCAGCTACAGCTGTTGGGAGAGAAGCACACCATTATGCATACCAGTTTTGCAGACATTCATCTTGCATATTGGTACATAGGTAAAATTGCTTACATATTTGTGGGGCATTCCCTGCTCTCACCTCTTGGACCCAGGACTCTTTCTCCTTTTCAGGTCATCATGGTGGTGATGACACTGCTCACCTGTGTGGGGGATACCAGTAACACTGGTGAGTTCCCTGGCCAAATGGTCCCAGGCCTCCTCCTTACACCCTGAGCCCTGGATACCACAATGCAGCAGCCTGGGTTCATGATATTTTACCAGGAGCCCAACAAAGACCCTGGACTCCTGAACACCCCATCTCTGCACCCGAAAGCATGCACCATCACCAGCACTGCGTGCCATATCAACAGTTGATCAGACTCCAATGACTGTTGCAGAATTCCCACCTATTGCACCTAATATAGGCTGGTTTCCTCCCCTTACACATCACTAACATTCAAAAAAGTGCCATATCACTTAGCAATCAAACCAGCTAAGCAAAGAAGCAGCACGAAAACTTGCAGAACTGAGGTTTTAGCTAAGCTTAGCACCATGCAAACAAAAGTAGCCTTTAGCATGTTTAAGCAGTGCTCAGCACAGAGCAGCAGTGCCATATTTCACAAATATTATTTTAAAAATTAAACATATATAAACAATTAAACTACAGACATCTTATCACTGCTACAGACTTGAACCCAGGATCTACTAAGCATTAGGCTATATCTCTAACCCATTTAGCTACTTGGATACTATGAAAAGTAATATACCTCCACATATACTACTGGGCTACCTGTTAGCATTCCTAAGTGCAGTGGCGCACCGTGCAAACAACAGACCCAGACATAAATAATTAATTACTTCTAGTTTCTATTTTTAGATGGATAGCAACTGTCGGCTATATATGTTTGAGCACTGCCTGGCTCTGCAGCACTCTGCACTGTGCCGTGCAAACAGCAATTTAAAAATAAAAATAAAAATAAAAACAGAAACACTTAAAATAAGAAAAATATGTAGTTATGATAATTAATGACATCCAGTTTCGATTTCTAGATATTTGGCAGGTGTCAGCTGTCAATATGTGAGCACAGCTAGGCATTGCTGTGCTTCATGGCGTGCCACACAATCATACAAAAAAAACAGGGAAAAAATTAAAATAAAATATTACACATTTCACAATTCACAGCATTTCAACAGTAGCAGGGAGCAGTACAGGGAGCATCACCCTGTATGCATCCACAACCATGGGTAGCCTCTACACTTCTCCCTACATGGATTCAATATCCCTGTTCTTATGCTCTCCCTTGGCAGCATGCTATCATTAATATGCATGGTGCATTGCTGAGGGGTGATCATGGCCGTGTACAAGGATACATGCGGTGTAAGCCCTACACAGTGATTACACAGAATTTATTAAATCCTGGGAATTGTTTTTCCAACTAGATAGTTTTTAGTTTCTTGTCACAGTTTTATTTTATCATTTACTCAAGTTTCAGTGATGTTGACTATATCATTCATAAATGTAAAATGTGGCAGGTTTATAGCCATGAAGAATTTTCATTTTCAATGTGCATTATGTCTTAGCCAAAACCATAACGCAGAGCACTTCAAATATTGTAACAATTTTAAATAAGTTACAAAAGAGAGCTTGCAGAAAGCTTTAAAATGTTATTTGCTGAAAAATATCTCAGATCCTTGGAAAATATACTATATGAATATATATATATATATATATATATATGTATATATATATATGCGTGTGTGTGTGTGTGTGTGTGTGTGTGTGTATGTGTGGGTGTTCCAGGAAAATAAAGAAAGTGAAGCAAAACAGGGCTGAGTCCATACCTGTCAGCAGTCTTCTACACAGTATCTCTAAAGAGCAGGTCATAACCACACTCTCCAAGGCCAAAAACACAGCATCTATGGGACCAGATAACATCCCAGGCTGCTTAGTAAATGGTCTAAAACAGAGTTAGCAGAACCACTGGGCACTCTCTTCAAACACAGTCTAAGTACTGGCTTTGTCCCATCAGAGTGGAAAACCGCAAATGTAATTTCCTTGCGCAAAGTGGATCCCTCAACCGACTCTGGGAACTATAGACCCATAAGCCTAACCAACCTTATCTGTTGGGTCATGGAGAGAATCATCATAGACCTCATCAACAACAATATAGGAGACCTTCAAACTATTGACCTGACTTAGTTTGGCTTCATTAAGGGCAGATCATGCCTGTTAAACCTAGCAGACTTCTTCAAGAGTATCATCAAAGCCCCAGATGAAGGCAACACAGTACATACTGCTTATCTCAACTTGGCCAAGGCCTTTGACACAATCTCTCACTCAGGTATCCTTGCGGAACTCACCCAGCTGGAGATTAACCCATATGTCATTAGATGGGTAGCCAACTGGTTCACCGATAGAACGCATGCAATCAAAATTGGAGATTCCACCTCTACCAGCAGACCTGTTATAAGTGGTGTTACACAAGGTTCTGTGCTGGGCCCCTTACTGTTTCAAATCTATTTCTTAGAAATCCAGGCAAAACTAGATGGCCTGTGGCTTACCACGTTCACTGATGACTGCAAACTGGGTGCAATCATAGAATCCCCCAACGATGTCAACAAAATGGGCTCACAATAGATAAATGACTGGTGCCAGAGCCACAGACTTAAACGCAATGCAAAAAAATGCATTAAAGTCCCCTTTGGCAAAGCAGAAGTCCCTGTAAATTACAATATTAATAATACCCCCTAAGTTCAAACTCAGTGGTGAGAAATTTAGGAATGCAGGTTGATAGCAACCTTAACTTTGATCACCGTGTGTCCACAGTGGTAAGGAAGGCCTGCTGTGTTGCACATCTTATAAGTAAGGGCATAGCATTCAAAGCTAAGAAGATTAGAACTCTCCTGTACTCATCCCTCATCAGACAAATAATAGAGCACAATGCTTCATTCTGTGTGTACCTTACCAGACACCTACAGCAGCTGGACAGACCTCAGAGGTTTCTCACAAAGAAAATTCAGGGCCTACAACACATTACCTACATGGACAGACTGAAGGCCCTATCACTGTACTCTGTATCATATAGACTGCTTAGAGGCAACTTGTGCCTGGCCCACAGGGCAGTCTCAAATTCTGCCTTAATGGAAATGCTGCACATCCACAAATTAAATGGGACAAGAGTCACTCGCTCTAGGGATCTTAACCTAGCCTGTGACATTAACAGGACATGCTGGAGAGACAGATATGTCTCCCAGAGATTACCACTCCTCTGGAACAAACTCCCAATTCACGTAAAACAAAGCTCTTCAATGACCCTATTTAAGTGTAACTTGGACAGTTGATAAGAAACCATAAATTTACCCCAGGGTTTTTAACTGTATGCCTCTTGGACAGAGACAGCAAGTCTTGATCTTAGATTCACAGCTGATGCTGATCTTAGATTTGCATTGCAAATATAGACTATATATCTTGGTCCATAAGGGAACAAGAGTATAACATGGCTAGGCTTGTAAAGGCCCAAGGGTCTGTAGCCTAGTAACCTCCTATGATCCTATGTTCCTATGTAGAGGAAAACATCATCACTGAAAATCTCAGATGCTGCTCTATCTTTTCTGAGACATTTGAAACTGGAATTCCATTTTATAAATTCCAAAAGTCAGGAATATACGGCCAGTTTCTTCAGGGCTTCTTGACCATCTGCTTACAATATTTCCTATTAAATGTAAGCTAAAACAGGTACTTTTACTGGTACAGCTATTATTCCATAAATCAGAAACTCTAAACATATTTGGAAAGTTAAAGAGGTTGCTGACCCTGAAGACTTTGTGGAGGAGGAGTCTTTATTTTCTCTGCTGTCATGAGTTCTTCCCTCCGATCCTAAAGGTGCTAGTAATCCTGTTTTCATTATACCTGTCATAGGTTAGGATAAGCTTGTAGAGGAAATAGTATTACCTACATCAGACAAAACCTTTGGACTAATATTTGTCAATTTCAAGCAATCTACACATATGTCAGTACTAATAAAAACATAGACATGAAAAAGAAATAGCTTAGAAATTCAGCTCTGGAGTCATCTGGAAAAAACAAGCTTATCTTTTCAGCTCATCATTTCTCTGCACACTATATCCTTTCTGACCATGAGAATACATCATAATTCTCTGATTTATAGGATCATAGAATCATAGGAAACAGAAGACGATTGTGTCTTATGACAATTTATGTCTTGCCAGTACCCAGCTTTAGACTGTACTTGCCTTTTTAGTGAGGGTCATGCTAGTCAGGCCAGAAGTGAGTTTGTTAATACCTGGTCAATCATCTAGTTTCTGTCTGAATGAAGATAACATATTACTCTACTTCATTTGCAGTGGGAGCCTATTCCAGAATTAGGAAATCTGCTTGTGACGATTCATATCCCTAGTTCTGTTCATTTTTGAGCACTTTTGACTCTCCTGCTTTATCCTGCACAAGCTACTCTAGTGTGTCATATCCATCACCAGGTCTAGCAGCTATTCCTATTCACCAGGCTTCCCTGATATAAACTCTGACTGGCACAGTACCTAAGGGCTTCTTGGGGGAGTCTTGCCTTCTCCTCCAGTTAGGGGATTATTACTTAATGACCTATCTATTACTCCCCCTCTTGCAGCTTTCCATGGTGTTGTTTGAGAGATGGGCATTTGATTGGAACATTTGATGCTCTGCCCTGTCTCCACAGCCAAATAAACCACACTTTCCACACATTCGACTGCACCTCCTCACATTGATGTCCCCAGCCTCCATTAGGGATCATTGCAGGAAAAACACCCATGTAACCACCTCCCTTCAGGATGGACATACCCATCCTCCCTGCCAGTGCCTCAGTATCCTGAACCAGTAGCCAAACCTGGGTTGCCTGACCCATAGTCAAGGGTTTCCTTCCATGCCACAACACTGGCTAGTTCTGGTATTTGTAGGGCTATTTGATTTGCACTGTTTATAAAACAGCCATGATTATTATCAGGTCCTGTGAAAGAAGTATTGTTAGACTTAGCGAGCACTTTTAGTACATGTTGTTTGGTAATGATGTCTGGTCTTAGATCCTCAGGGTTAAGTGGGCTTTATATAGTCATCTCTGTGATAAAATTTGCACTGAATTTGTTTGCTAGTATGACAGCAATGTCTACTGGGTCAGAGTGCCATTAGTGGTACCATTATAAATAAGTTCAGAGCAATGCTGGGTGTTATTTCTTAATTTCCTAACATCGATAAAGAAGGACTTGTAGTTATCCTTAGCTTCAGATACTAATCCATGTTCATGGGTTGCCATAGTGGACCTAAAATTATTTTTCACATTTTAGTGAATTTCTTGATATTATTCTAATAGTATTTTTCAAGTCTTTAGTCAATTTCCTGATGCTATCTTTTATTCGATGGTACTATGATCTACTATATACTTTAAGGAGTTTTTTTCTTTTATTGTAGAGTTTATGTTGGTGAACCACGGGGGTGGTTTGGCTTTAAATTTCTCATTATATTTAATTCTAGTTGGGACTGCCAGTTCTATACATTTATCTAAGTGGGTATGGAACTCCTTTGGGTACATCTAGGACGATGCTGCTATAAGTGAATTTTCAAACTTCATCATAGAAGCCACTTAGATTGCTATGTTTAAAAGCCTTACATTTTATGATACTGGTATCAACAGGTTTAGAGATTTTAAAACTGAGGGTCACTAGTTCATGTTCTGGCTTAAGTTGGGAAGGAAATACCATGGGAACAATAACTTTAAGAAACTATATGCTAAGAACCAGGTCACTAGTATTGTGTCATCTAGTGGATTTATTAACAATCTGGACCAGTGTTATTTATTGTATCTAAGAACTTTTGGACATAACCTACCTTTGGGGTATAGTTGCTGCAGTTTATTGATAGGTACTTCAAGTCTTCCAAAATAATGGAATTAAAGTTTATACAGAGTTCATCAAATACAGTTAGGAACTTTACATAGCTATCACGGAGATGGATGTTGTCATTTAACATGCTATAACTGGTCATTTTAGTGTGATTTGGAGCTCAATGAGTTATATTAGGTTTCTGGGAATCTGTCTAGAGGTCATATAGTCCTTAGAAAACAGAGATCTCAGCACCATTGCATTTGGATCTGAAGGTTTGGTAGGCACACAATCCAGGAATGGAGGGTGTGATTTCTGAATATTTAAGCCAAGTTTCAGTAACTGCACATTCATAAATACATTCCAAATCAGGAAATACTCAAGGTCAGGTATTTTATTGTTGAGACTTATGGAATTGACCAGAGCCACCTCAATGGGATCCTGTTTTTGATTTGATTTTTTATTAACAAAATGAGATTTATAGTGGGATGTCCAGTAACTGGACTCTGCCAAAAAGACACTATAGGAGCAGAAAAGGCTTTAGTTAATGTGTGTAAGCCTGGGAATGAGATATGTAGATCATCATTAGGGAAGCAAGTAGGACTTGTTCCTGTTGATATATACTGGATCCACTTGGAATGTTTGTGACATTAAAAATAGATTATAGTGTTTTTATACCACAACATTTGTGAGTTTGGATGCCTAGACCTATCCTGTTCTATTCTGATTCCTATGCATTATAGGAACAATATTGTCCAAATTTTGGGTATGTGGAGTGTATATAAGGTTGAGTATTCAAGGGAATTGTGCAATCATAACTTTTCTACTGATAATAGACAGAAAAGGGTGGCCTTTCAACGTGCCATCTGGGAATATAGGAGAGCAAACTAAGATTTTGTCTGCATTATCCTGCCCATTGCTCATATAAGAGTACCCTTTCCCAATGGCCCAATAATATTTAGTACACCTGAAAAAGCACTTTGCAGACTACAACAGAAGGAACCAAACTAAAGGGGGAAGTACATGTATCAGGTACAGTACAAATCTAAACTTCTTTACCAGACTACAGTGGGCAGAAAGCTCCTCATTCTAGTATGTTCCCAGAGTTTAGAAGGAAAATGCTGAATGGGCCCTTTCTTCATGGCAAGAATGCTGAATATCCTGAATATATACACATTGAGGTTGGGGGGTCTGATTTTAAGTTACTGTCTTGGAATGAGACTCATGTTTACTTCTCCAAGAGTAATGTTGTGCATTATTTCTCTCATCTTTTTCTCACAATGTAGAGTCCTATTTACCTTCTAGAAATGTGTGTGGGGAGGTCTTTTCAACTGATTTATTTTGCTGTTAAGAGGTCAACCTGCATTTTTTATGGCAGTTCACTTTTATGTAGATGGTACACTTTATGTGGAATACCTCATTTAATTGGCAAAATAGCAGGAGTTGAGCAGGAGAGATACAAAGACAAGGATGCATATTTGGAGAGTGCTGCTGGCATTGTACTCTTGCCCACTGACTTTTTGTCAGTGTACAAGCATCCAAGGAAAAATGGCTTCTTCCAGGAAGACTGCCATAGTTATTACTGTTCTCTCTTTAAAAACATGTTAATAGAATGATAATTGGTTTTATTGTATATAGTTGGCTTTATACTTGGCAGATAAATGTCTATCTTAGTTTTAATTTTTGTTATTTGAAAGAGATCAGCCCACTACTAGATAATTGTGCCTTTCTTATTTGTGCTCAGCATTGCAACGTTTATTTCTTTGGCAACTGAATTCCATTTGCCTTAAGGGATGTCAGCATTTCTGTTTATTATGCAAGATTGTGAGAAGATTTTTTTTCTTCTCCCTGTCTTTTGTAAGTTGCACATTATATAATGTATGTTAGTTTTGTTTTTTTTAATCTATGTAGGTTTGTCCATTCATTTAAAAAATCCACGGTTTTCAGTGTCATTAAACACTGGGGGGCACACTTTGCATTGTTTCAGGAAATACATTTGGATCCCCAGAAGCTCAATAAGTCTGGTTATATACTACTGGCTTCTGCAACATCTTTAGAGAGTAGACAGAGAGGAGTTGCTGCACTGATTAAAAGAGGAATGTCATTCCATCTTGCCACCACACTTATAGATAAACAAAGTAGATATATTATGATTAGACTATCTCCACAATTTGCTGATTTCTACATTGAATGTTTATATACCCCCAGGCACTATAATTAGTTAAATTATTCATTTAATGGGGGAGTGGATAGCATTCCAGGAGGAAGTAGGTCTGCGGACAGGGGAGTCAAATACTATTTTTTCAACTGAGGAAGTTTCTAATGGCCCCTGTCCACATAGGGTTCCTGATCTTGGAAAATGCCTTCACTCTTCTTTATCTACAGTTAACATGGTAGATGTCCACACTTCATTAGCCTTCCCACCTAAGCTCTTGGTCTAGGATTGACAGATTTCTGATAACGAGGGAGCATGATCACTATCTCCAACAGTCGTATGCTCCTCTATACTTGTCCCGTCATGCCACCTTGTTTTTCAAACTCTTTTCTGGTCATGCCTATAACAGAACATGTATATAATGTTAATCTCTAGTTTTGTAAAGGAAAAGTATTTGAAAATAAATTTAATAGGATGATAAAGGAAGTGTAGGATGATACTGCGGAGGGTTCTGATAACCTTGCTCTGAAATAAGACAGGTTCAAATTGGAAATGAGCAATTTTTGCCTGGGTGAAGCTAGAAAGAGCTTACTCAGAGTGAGATCAAAATTTACTTCTCTTCAAGCTGATTTGATGGTGGTACAGATTCATAGTGAAATGGCCTCCCACAATGTAGACAAGGAAATAATAGGACTTAGAACTACTTAAAGACTTAGATTACAGAACTTATTAGATGAAGAATGTGTTAAGGGTTCAGTATTTTCCAACCTCTTCAAAGTGCTTTAAGCATTTAGCTCTTAGACTTAGATCCAAAATTAGAAATTCTGATATTGGGACTGTATACTATTTCCCTGAGCAGAGTCTTGAGGCCTTCAGAAAATCCAATGTAGTTTTATATTCTGAGTAATCTCAGAATTCTTCTCTTCAGGATTTAGAAATATACATTTAGATCAACAGCTTCCTGTCCTGGATACTGAATAGGCAGAGTCCTTGATGGCACTGATTTCTGGGGCTGAACTAGAGATGGAAATGATGATTTCATTTAACAACACTATGCCATGAGCTGATGGAATCCCAGATTAAATATTTAAAGATGGTAAACCATTTTTTATCCAGAAATTGGTGGAGCTTTCTAATAATGTTATATTTGCAAGATCCATTCCACAGTTATGGAAGAAAATCAGAGTAATAGTAGTAGTAGTTATTTTAAAGATGGGTAAAGTTCCTCGTTGGTCTTCCTATACAGACCCTTATCTGTATTACTACATGACTCTAAGTTGTTTGCTTCAATTTTGTACAAGAATGTAACTAGAATATTATCAGAGATGATACATTTGGAACAAGCAGAGTTTATGTAGGAGAGGACAACTTATGACAGTCTCATAACTACTGAAATATTAATTGAAGATGCTGCCCTTAAAAAACACATGCTGTAAATGGATTGGATACTCTAAAGTGGCCCTAGGCATGAGTGCGTGCATGTGTGCCTTCCATGGAAGGTTGGGTGCCGGGTTGCCAACTCAACACCGTAAAACTCCACTGCCAATCATGAGCGGACAGGTGATCCACTGTGGTGACCCCTAACTGAGAAAAGCCAAAAGAAGAAGAAGACCCTTAAAAAACCCTCTTATTTTTATTAGTTGCAGTTTTGAAAAGGTGTTCGATAAAGTGAGATGGGCATTTTTATTATTGCTTGAAGTATAATTTAGCCACCACCCTAACAGCACTGTTCATAGATGTGTACTAGGCTAATGACCAATGGGTCATTTTTAAGTCTAACTACGCATATCAAATCTTGACAAGTTCTAGTAGCCTTGATGGTGTAAGGGGCTTGGTAGATGAATCATTTACAGGCTGCCTGTGTCCATTAGAGACATAGGTACTAAACCGAAGGTGAATTTCTGGTTCCCCATCCAGTTGTCCAGGTTACATTCAGTCTCCATGGATTCACTTCATAATCTCGAAATACTGAAACATCAAATTTCAGTATCTTGAAACTATGAAACCGAATCCACAAAACATCAAAACTACAAAACCCCAAGCCCAAAATTCAAAACACCGAACAAACCGCATACATTACACCATACATACACCACAACACCCACATCACAACATAAACAAATAAAAAATACACACATACACAACTCATACACATATAAGCAGGGTCCCATATGGGGGGCTGCGCTCCCACCCCTCCCACTTATATATACTAACTCCGAGATCGCACAAACAGGAAACAAAAGCAAACTCACACATGCACATTCTCCAGTCCCTCACACACACATCAAACATATCAGCACACTCACACACACTATAACCCCCATTCAAATCCCTTACAAAACACTCACTTACCTGACAAAACACCTAGATCCACACACGGCACTGTGCACCATAAACACACACTACCAGACATCATGCAGTGTAAGGCCATAACCGCGAATTTGAGATATTTGAATTCGCAATTATGAACTTTCGCTATTTTAAACATTCGGGTTTATAGTCTCGAGATACTGAAATTCGACATTTCAGTATTTCAATATTATAAACGGCTCCCGTCTCCATACAGGTTTTGTATAAAGTGATTAGAGGACAGCTACAGTCATCCACCTCCATAAGGGAGGACCTTCCACAAACTCAGGTAATTACAGACCCATAAGTCTGACCAGTCTCATATGCAAAGCCATTTAAAGATTTAATATGGAACTGTGCAAAAAAGACACAGGAAACTTCCAAACACCGGACCCATCCCAGTTTGGATTCATCAAAGGCAGGTCATGCTGACTCAGTCTGGTGGACTTCTTTGAAAAGGTCACCAAAACAATGGATGAAGGTAAATCAGTACACACTGCATACCTCAACTTGGACAAGGCTTTTTATACAATGCCCTATTCATGCACAGTAGAAAAGGTAAATAAAATGACAATAACCCTCTATGTCACACAATGGATTGCCAACTTGCTCACAAGTAGGATGCAGAATATCAAAACAGAGGAACTTACGTCCACAAAGAGAACAGTCATCAATGGCGTACCCCAAATTTTGATGCTGGGACCTCACCTGTTTGGCATGTACTTCTCGGAAGTAAAAGCCAATCCCAAAGGGTTCTGGCTGACTAAGTTTGCAGAGGATTGCAAGCTAGGAGGAGTTATTGAATCCCTTAATGGCATCTTGTGGAAAGGTTAGCATCAGTCAAATAACTGGTCCCAAAATCATGATCAGAAACCAAATGCCAAAAAATGCATTCTCTTATTCTTTGGGAGGTTGTCTGCCCAGGAAACTACCAAATCAACAATACACTCCTGAGAATTGACCCATTTGTTCATGATTTAGGAATTTATGTGGACTGTGATCTAACCTAACTTTCATCCAACATGTGTCCACTGTTGTAAGAAAGTGCATATATTTTATGCAGATTTTAAACAAAGGGATTGTAACTAGATCTAGATATGTCATTGTTCCCCTTTAGTCAGCTGTCATTAGGCCAGTCATTGAATACAATGTCACCTTTGGCATGTATCTGCCAAAACATATGCAACAACTGGAATGTCCGCAAAGATACCTTACTTAAGGAATACAAGGCATAAACAACATGGCCTAAACAGGCTGCAGCAAAGCCCTGTTACTATACTTAGTGTCCTACAGACTGTTAAGAGTTAACTTTTGTCTGGCATTCAAGTCATCCTCTAATTCAGTACTGATCAGCAAGTCAAATGGTACTACAAATTCTCAGTCCAGGGATCTAAACCTCTTCTGCAATATCAACAAAATGTTTTGGATGGAGAAGTATATCTCGCAGTGAATACCACTCCTCTGAAACAGACTCTCCATCCATATAAAACAATGTTCACCTCTGTCCATTTTCAAGTGCAACTTGGATATATGGATGGACAATACTAATAGACAGAGGCAGCTTCTAAATGCATAGGTCCCCTCAAACTATCTATGGTATTATCTCAGTTATTCCCATTGGAGGTAATATATAGAGTTATTGACCATGGGATGAGTAAGGCTAATGTAACACCAAATGCGATAGGTTAATTCAAGCACAAAAAGAGTAACTGGCTTGTCTTAAAATGGCATGCCAGGGCAGCTAGCCTGGTACTTACTTATGAACCTATAAGATGCTGCTTTTAATATGACTGGTTATTGTCAGAACATTAACATAATCCTGTTAATAGCCATAGTTGAGATGTTTCTGTTATACAAAAACTTTTCTCGGTAGTCCAACCATAGACATTTTAAAACCTTTACATGAAAGGAAAAGCTTATAGAACATCAGCAAAAAGATTGTCTGACAGCTATTGCACATTCCAAAGAAATTATCCATAGTCTAGAAAACACATTCAAATTAAACCAAATTGTTACGATCTGCTTTCTTCTCCTAATTATATCAAATCTATGCCTTATAGTTACCATATAAGTAGTAGCTGTTAAGTGCAGTAACATGGAGTATGTCATATTGTAGCCACACATTCGGTCACTTATGCTGTAGGACTGGAACCAGTAGGAGCACCACCATGCATAGGAAGAATGGCTTATACTGCATTCCAGTGCTAGAACTACCTGCTCACCTTGGCACTAACACCATACCTTTTATGTTGTCCATGGGCACATCTGCAAGCAGTGATAGTACCTTTACCAATAAAAAAGGGATTTATCTCACAGGCAGTCATTACACATCAGAATTGTGCAGGTAGAAATTTCTTGAAAGTCTTACCCACCTATTGGTTAGTGGCAAGTCATGCGCGTCACAGTACACTGGGAGCTGCACATGCCACAGCGTATTGGGAACTGCAGCCTCTCACCTTCCCTGAACCTGAGGTTAAAGTATTTTTCTATCATTCATCTGCTGTCATTCTAATGCAAGTGCCTACAGACTTACATCTGTCAATTTTGTTCAAATACATGCCTGTAACTACTCCTTCTGAATGCTGCTTAGCCAAAGAGATGTTCTACAAGTGGGGAGGCATGTGCAATGAACAAATGCTTTTTCAATCTCCTGCAAATCTAAATGCTACACCTCTTGGAAGTCACTCCATCTTGTATGCTATATGTCTTATTTTAAGATGGGCACATACTATATGAATAGCATTTATATGATAATATGTTAGGTATAAACATGCTGTCCCTTTCTGTCTATATGCATGATGTATGTGCCTGTTATAATCGGACATGCCATATGTCAGTGCTACACTGTGCATGTTAGGTATGTAGCTATTGCACATAAGTGTGCTGATACCAACATAACTGTGACAATCTGATTAACAGAAAAAAATAATATCTGGATACATATGTGTCATACTGAATTACCACATCACCAATGAATGACATTAGCTACATGTATGCAGTTAGCCTGGTTGTTCTGTGCACATCACATATATGGACCAGGCTTAGAGACAATCAACATCAGAGTAATCATAAATCTGAGCTGCACCTTCGTGCTGTTCTGCACACGGTGCACAAAAACATTCCACTTACATGCTGATCTGCCACATATGTACATTGGACACAGTGACAGTTGCATTAGCTATGCATGGATAAAGAAGTCTGTTTATATCTCATTTACTCCAGAAGGCCTTAGTTTTTTGCAACTTGTGTTACACTGCGATACTGAGTAGTACGTTTCTTTAGTACTGTACCTTTTCTCATGTCTTTCTGAGATGAAGAGCCATGTCCAGCCCTCAGTTTCACATAGAATGAAAACCAGGTTTTAATCCAAGCTCTGAAACAGAGCAGAGAGACTGCCATAGAAGAGAGTTAGTCACATATACTAATATAATGTAGGAACAGTATATTAGTACACTGTAGGGGCATGGATACTCACACCTAAGTTTTAGTACTGCATTAAATACATAAAGAAAATAGTGAGAAAGAATCCATATCCTTCTGTGTGCCTACAGGTACACTGTGAGAGAGTAGGGTAACATCCAAGTAATTGCCTTAGCTGTAAAAATGTTTCCCAATATTTCTGATACCAGAAGTGTCCATAGTGGCATTTAGGTAAGATGTATTTGAGTACATGATTCCTTGTGACCCTGGTACCAAAGCAGGTTGCACATGTCATCTGAGCTGGGATTGATGTCAATTCATCATTTCTTGTATCACTGGTGTCATGCCAGGAGTGCATGTATATGGCATTTTGACTTTGATGGTTGTGGATACTTCATTCCTTGTGTTTTTGATGACAAAGATGTTCACACATGGCATCTGGGCTGTACTGAGTTTGGATACATAATTCCTTGTTTCCTTGGGCCAGATGTTTTCATTCATGACATCTGGGCAAGAAAAATATATCACACAGTGCAGGTAAGTGAGAGCCTTTTGGACATTGGCTTGACATTTCACTTGCTGGTGTTGCTGCATTGTAGCTTTGTGCTGATGTTATTTAGGTGCAGGTGAGCACTGAGACAACCTCATATTGCACCTGCTGCTATATCAAATGCATTAAATATGTTTGCCACTTCTCTGTGCTCTGGCTATATGTGGATATGACATGTAACTGTTAAATCTGTTCACAGATATGCTCTAGATGAACAGTAAGGCTTTATATGATATTTAGTAAAGTTATGCATTAGACACATATAGTCTGCTGCTTGAGACACCAATGGCTATTGTTTAAGCAGTCACGGCTGGCAATGTGCCCCATACCACTCCATATGTATGACAGCCTATGGCATTCCTGTCAATGTCACTGTTGATGTGTAAAAGATGTGCGGCAACCACATATGAACTGGTTCATAACATTAACAAGGATATTTCTAATAGAGTAATTAATATAGCTAGTGGGAGGAAAATAAGATGCTGTTTTTAATATGTCTTCTCTCAATGCAGATGTAACACACAAGAAGAAGGCACATCCATTTTTTGTTGTCCTTGTTGTGCTATCACATTCCTTATGGGAAGAGCAAGCAGGAGATGATGCAATGGTACCTGTCACTGCTGAATATAATGTCCTTAACCAGCATGTGGAGCTGCTATGGATGGGGACACTATTTTATTATTATTATCATTGTTATTATTATTATTATTATTATTATTATTATTATTATTAAAAAATGGAATCCTATTTCACTGGATAAAATACAGGAATTGTGTAAAGCTTAGTCATTATTTTGATTCAATTACAATTTTACCGTGTGTGTGTGTGTGTGTGTGTGTGTGTGTGTGTGTGTGTGTGTGTGTGTGTGTGTGTGTGTGTGCATATGTACATGTGTGTGTGTGTGTGTGTGTGTGTGTGTGTGTGTGTGTGTGTGTGTGTGTGTGTGTGTGTGTGTGTGTGTGTGTGTGTGTGTGTGTGTGTGTGTGCTGAACTGCATGTTGGGAAGTAGAGTGATTGCATTATTTATTGTATGCTGAATGTGATATATTGCATACAAGCCAAAGTATTATCAATATAAATATGCACACAAGTATGAGGAGAGCAACAGTGAGAGAGAAAGAGAGAGAGACATGGTGAGCAAGATGGAGATCTATAGGTTCCCTGTTGAAATATAGGCACTCAAAATACTAAATGCTGACAAAATGGAAAAAAAAAACAGAAAACACAGAAAAGTAAATCTTGAAAATCACTCTTCTCCTTTAAACTACTTTTTGCAGGGGGGTGAGCCCCTCCTACACTCCACCCTCCATGTGGGGGACAAGATCCTCACGCACCCCAAACTCTGAGATCCCCATACCTCAGCGAAAAGGAAATAATTCTGACAAATGGCATCTCCAGCCATTCTTTAGGCCTTTCAGGCTCCATATCTCAGGACTTGCTCTAGAGAGTCCTGACATTTCAAATGGTTACCACATCCCCCCTCTCTCTTGACAACAAAGTCCGCAGATGACTGCAAATTAGAAGCCATAATCAAAACCCTAACGATGTAGACATCCTACAAAAGGGCCTCACTGAGACAGATGCCTGTTGGCAAAGCCATGGCCTCAAGCTCAATGCCAAAAAGTGCATTGTCATCCCTTTTGGTAAAAATTCTGTACCCATGAACTACCACATATGCGGTAGTCTATTTAGCACTGAAAGTGTGATAAGAGACCTTGGGACACAGGTGGACAGTAGTCTCTCCTTTGATAATCACAACGCCACAGTAGTCAGGAAATCCTTCTACGTGGCTCACCTCATCACAAAAGGTTTCTCATCCAGGAAAAAAGAGGTAATTGTTCCCCTTTACTCATCACTCATTAGACCCATTATAGTGTACAATGCCCCTTTTGATATGCACCTCACAAGACATTTACAACAACTGGAAAGGCCACAGAAATACCTCACAAAGAGGATTACCAGCCTCAAACAGATGCCCTACGCAGACCGTCTAAAAAAACTCCAGCTTTACTCAGAGGTGATCCCTGCCTAACATACAAAGCTATGTCAAACCCAGAGCTGTTGGACATGCTCCACTTAAAGAAATCTCAATCCCTCCGAGCTACACAGTCTAGGGACCTAAACCTTGTCACCACAATAAACAGAACATGCTGGAGGGATAGGTTCCTGTCCCAGAGAATTCCCATACTCTGGAACAAACTACGTATCTATATCAAACAAAGCTCCTTATTAGCACTCTTCAAGAAAAACCTTGATGATTGGATAGGAGAGAGGAAATTCATCCTGGGGATCACTTCTGTGGCTCTGCTTGACAGGGGCACAGGGAAATAATTCTTTGGGTGGCAAAAGCAGGGTACTGTTTGGCTAGGCTTATATAGGCCCTAGGGCCAATAGCCTAGAACCTATATATATATATATATATATATATATATATATATATATATATATATATAGACACACACACACACACACACACACACACACACACACACACACAGAAAATGAAACCATGTTTTAAGTACAGAACAGTTAAGGCACAGTGACAGCATTATAAACACTACATATGAAAATAAATGTTTGGTCCATATTTGGGATTTCCCATTATACTCAATAGGGCAGACTGATAGCATAATATATAGCAAATATAAGAAGTAACACAAAGTCCAGGTTTGGGGTTTCCTAGTACTTTTCCTAAAAGAATGGAAATTCAGTGTCCCTGCCTATGGCCAACTATTGCAGCATAATGCTGTACTATAAGCCTGACATGGTAATGAGCAGAACACATACAACATATTGAATCTTTCATGCTATGTATGCTGTAATGTACAAATTCATCATATGTGTGCATCTGTTCATATTAAAATGACGGCCCAAGCAGATAGTCACTTCCTCATGTATGTGCCATTGGGTCCATGTTCTCAGAAATGTTCTCACTAGCTTTGTTCAGAAGAATTCACCTGCATACATTAAATGCAAGGTATTATCTACATGTCATAGCATGTAAACTGTCTCCCACTGTGCATTTTTCTACAAAATGCCTGTGCCACATTCATATCCAAGGGGATATCAGTGAAGAACTGCATCAACATTTCCGTGTATCTCAGGCAACACAACTGACATGCAACCAACATACCTCTCAGCTGTTCAGATTTTTACAGAATGTCCAGATTTTTGCCTCATGTTGTTGGTGTATTCCTGATAATAGCTGTTGTTTTTTTTATCAAATTACTGGAAATTTAAGTCAGTAAATAATAACATACATTTCAGTTTCAGACTTCATATCCTTCAGAAGATGCATGCTAACACAGATCATGTGATTTTAGAATATAACAGAAATATGCAAAATCTATCAATATTTTTGGACCTTTGTCTCACCCCCTGTTATTTTAGCTTTGCCCTGATTTTTTGTGCTAAAAGGTTGAGAGAGATGCAATCCACACATGTACAGACATCTGCCATATTATACAAGAGGACTGGTATGTCAGTGCATGGACTGACAGTGTCACCCAGTTACTACTATCATGATGTGGTGAAGGATTCTTCTGCAGTGGACATTACAGTTCATATAGCTGCCTATATCGTACATCATGCTAATTTATTTATATCTGTTTACCAGGAAGGTGGACTAGTCAAGAGACACTTCTCAGCCATGATCTGAACTCATAGAAGGAGAACTATTATACACAGAAAAGTATCGATGCAAACTCCATAGCAATCATACCAATAGACAAGATGCATTCCCAGTCACAGTGTGTACAACTGACAGACCAAATGCAATTGCAACAAATTAGAGCAATAGGTCTCTTGGACATTTGTGCTGTGCATGTCCTCATTTGGCCAGACAATGTCCTGCTATCCTTTCTGGAAATTATGATATAAAATATCTTGATTCTGGCACTGTTTGTATTATCAAAAGAAAGAAGGAATGCAGAAAAAAGGGGGATATAGAAAAGACTGACCAGTCTAATATGGGATTCCTATTGGCAAACAAAAAGGCCAAGAGAGAAGTTATAATAACAACAAAGAAAACAGCAGATGCACTCTATCAGCTTCTGGAAAGTTAATCAACAAATGGTACAAATGGACTTGATCAAGCTGCAAGGCAAAAACAGAAGGATAAGAAGATGGTCATTTTAATAGAATTCATAAGGGATGCCAGCAAAAATATGCTTACCAGTCCACAGGATGGCAAAGGAAGACATAAAGAGTTCATCCCAGAGGTCACAAATGAACAAATTACAGAAGCTGCACTGCAGCATATGTAACCTATGATGAAGGGGGAAGAAAAACACACCATAAAAGAAGTAAGGACTGCACTATGGAGAAGCAGCAAGCTCAGATGAGGTCACAGCAGATATGATCAAGATATTGGAAGAGAAGGAAGAAATGTCTCCTGTGGCTACTCTTAATGGTATGGAGAAAAATACATATCCTAGGTATCTTTAAAATAAGTATTCTAGTCCCAGTGTACAAGAACAGTGGGGACATTTGCAACAGTCAGCAGTACAGACTTATTAAACTCAAGTTACACTGCATGAAAGTGATGGAGAGGATGACTGAAAGACTGATTTGCAGAGTAGTATAAATTAAGCTGGGAGATGAGTAGTTCTGATTCAGATAAGGATGTTGCACAACCAACCCAATGTTCACAGTAAGACAGGTAGTAGAGAAGATGCTGGATATGAGGAAAGAACTCAACTGCATATTTCTGGACTTGGAGAAAACATATGGCAATGTCCCAAGAAAGATGATTTGAGAAGTCCTGCCATGGTTTGAAAACCCAGAAACATTGGTGGAGTTAATGCAGGTTGTGTACAAGGACCCAATGACACAAGTATGAGCAGTGTTCACATTCACAGGGGGGTTCTCAGTGAGAGTAGGTATGCTTTAGGGTCCATCTATGAGTTCATACTGGTGATGAACTACAATAGCAAACAGGCCAGAGGGAACAGGTCAACAAAGCCATTATATGCAGATGATGTGACATTACAACCAGAATCAGAAAAGTAACTTCAGCAAATGATAAGGGAACAGAATGCAAACTTGAATGTATATGAGATAAAACTGAGTACTGACAAGATGGATGTCATTGGTAGACAAAAATGAATATTGAGACAGAAGGGAAAATAATGGAACAGATTAACAGCCTCAAATATCTGGCAGGGGAAGGAAGGCTGAGGAGAAATGAAGTCTGCATGAGGAGTTCAAACCTAGAATCAGAGGTGCTGCAGTCGACTGGCACAGAGTGTTAGGTTAGCATATAAAACAGAAGAATGTTAAAGAAGCTGTAATATAAGATGTACAAAACAGTAGTCTGACCGGTATTACTGTATGCCAGAGAAACCTGGGCAGTAAAAGCAGAGCAATTAAGGAAGTGAAAAGAGATTGACATGAAGCGCCCGATATGGATGGCAAGATACACACAATGGGACAGATGGAGAAATGAGCACATCAAAGCAGAAGCCAAACTAGCTCCAACTGCACAGAAGCTAAAACAGTACAGTTTATGCTGGTTTGGGCATATCTGCAGGAATGCAGAGGATGATTTCTTGAAGAAGATTTGAGAGCAAATAGAAGAAGACAAAAGGAAACAAGTACATTTAGCAAAGAGATGGATGGACTGTCTGAGAAAAGATCTGAGACAGTAAGGCATGACTGTTGAAGAAGTTAGGAGAGTTAATCGAGAGAGGAGGCAACAGCTGACATGACACCCCAACTCCATGTAGAAAAAAATGGGAAAAAAGGGAGTTGTTGATAATGATGAAGATGATGGTGCTGCTGATGATGGTGGTAGCACTGTTTGCATGTCTCTGTGTGTTCTCTGGTTTCTGTGATCCCTGAAATACCTTCATATTACCAGTCCTCATTGTAGAAGTTCACTCTCCTTATGTCATGGGCATCCCAAGAGGCACTGCTGCAGTGTTCATGCTGATGCCCAGGATTGGAGTATTCCAGCATGGTACCTGGCCACTCTGTGGAAGGGACTACCAGCATGGTGTAACAGTGCTTTGAAGATAATGGACTATAGGGAGGGAGTTTTCCCATATATCCACAGGTACCTCAGAGGAGTTACATCCATCCTGCACTGATAACAGCTGCTCCTGGCTGCCAAATATACCTTTTAACAGCCACATCCTGAAGTAGCAGACATGTCTATAGTGCTAATGTCATGCTGCTGGTTGAACCTTTGGATAGCATTTTGTGGCCAGCATATTCATACTATTCATGCCATTTGGATTTATCATCACGGATGGCATCCCTTGATGAGTACATTGTAAACATCCATTGCTTTGTGGGTCTCCATACTTTTCCATGTGCCATACACAGACATACCTATGAATTGCATGCTATTGTGACTCAAACTAAAAGCACATATGTGCTGCCTGATTTCATTTACATGAGGGATGAATGCATCTCATGCACACTTTAAGATGGAAACTGATGTTTTTTCAACTTGTCTTTAAATCAGGCAGTGTTTCTCAACTACTTGTTAGAGCATTGTTGTGCTGCATTAAGCACAGTGATTATGAATCTTGTCATCATTCTGGTTCTTAACCAGTTAAAGGAACTTTTTATTTGATGTTAAAATTCTACTGATAGTTAAACTATATTCTACCCAATACTCTAGTGCTCTTTTCAAACTCAGGTGCAGTTTAATTTTCAGTAGTATGCCCTGAACTCCCTAGAGGTTTAAACTGTTTAAGCTGATATATTTCAAGTTAAATAATTTATCCTTAGTCAAGCAAGTCACCTGCACCCTACAAATTAATGTAGTTATGTTAAACTGATGAATTCATCATCCTCTCATATCCTGCCTCTGCTCTTCACAACTACGCTACAAATGCATTATCTGTTAACCCTAAATTCTTAGTCTGCCTCAGCCCACTGTATGACAGGACGTCTTTTAGAATTATATCTTCATCATAGAAGAACAGTTACAATTACAGTTAGGGATACTGAATTTCAGTTTTTTTTTTTTTTTTTGGAGGGGGGAGGGCATACCAATAAATCACAAATTTAGATCCAGTGTTGGAAATACACTGCATTTTCATGGAATTTTACATTTTAAGCAAGATGACTCATTCATTACAGTCTGTATTTCTTCTCATATTTACTGCTTGTAAAACTGTCACTTTGCTTCATTGAGTGCACGTTATATAGGATGTGTTTTAATTCTGCATATATATAGATGCATTAAAATTGTAATGGAACCAAATCACAGTAATGACTGGAAATTGCATTTAAAAAGCATAGGAATAATTCCTAGATTTCATCTCATGAAAAATGAATTTCTTTTTTTATGAACCATATATCAGTGTCCTTGATTGCAGCTGCTCAGTTGTGAATTACGTTTGTGACATGGAGGGCACTTTAAATATTTTACTGGCAATGCATAAAAAAACAAAATAAGTGAGCATGTTCTCCTTTTCTAAAGTAGCGTAATTCTATTATTACTGTATATAATATAAAAATGATAGCTGTGCTTTCAGTAGCTCTGTTCAGTGAAACAAAGCAAGAATGGAAACCTTTTGATAAATGTGATCATGTATCAGTTGTTTATAATGCGTTATTCTAAATTAGCCCCTCCCCCCATCCTCATATTATTCTTATCACTCCTCTCAAGACTTCTGCTTGTGTTTATTTTCCACTAACACGGTTGGATCATTGCTGTTTTCTGGATTGTTTATTTATTTCAGCAGTAGTAGAAGAGGTAGTTGTGACAGACATTTTCCTTTTTTTAAAATGAAATCTGTATGTTACTCAGACAGCCAATGCATAGTACATAGTCTGAAGTTCTGTTTATTTTCAACAGACTAATATCATTTTCAGACTGTTTACCATCCTTAAAGAATTACACTATCAAATGCAGACTGTGTGCTGAAATTCCTCTTACCTAAAAAGAAAATAACCTTCTGGGTACTCAGTCACCCCATCTTCACTGACATTAGGGATCAGATGGCATAAAGCAAGCTCAGATTTAGTGATGACTAGAAAAAAATCATGCCCCAGTTTCAGCAATTACTGTACATACAGACAGAATGTGAAATAGCCAAGAGCCAAGAAGATAAGCAGTGAGCTTATAACAAAATAAAGGCATGAAGAATGAACATTGCTTTTCTGCCTTAGCAAGAAATATCTTTATTAAATTATCACTTATGACATAGGCAATCATACATTTAAATAAATGAAAACAAACCATATTGACATGTACTATGTACACATTCCCTGCTTATACACTGCATGTTGTACACATGTCCCTCCAATGGATGCTAATGCCGCAAAAACTGGATCACTTCTCACTTCTTAGGATGGATGAACTGGCACTGGACTTTGAAACTCACATTCCCTTTCACTGCTAAATGATACTTGATCAAAGTCAGAGTTTCAACATCGGGGTCACAGAGATTATTTTTATTATATCAGCCTGCTTATGAGGATGAGAGGCAGGCAAACATGAAAACTTTAATTTCTACTGTTATAAAGATATCAAGCAACCCTGTACAGTATAGTACTAACTCTGCACATATGTTTTAAAGATTTAGAATATGGAAAAATTTAACAGATAATATATGACTGACCATTTTGCTACTGTACCTGTAAGAAGCAATGCATAAATGTGTATGTATATATATATATATATATATATATATATATATGTGTGTGTGTGTGTGTGTGTGTGTATACCATGCTTGAAAACTGAGAAAAGTAATAGTACATACATAGTAGGTGTTTTCTCTAATGATACATTTAATAAAAAAATAACTTTTACTAAAGGCTTCCTGAACAGTATTGTGCACTAAAAAGGGATCTTTAGCAATACATATCTATCTGTCTATCTATCTAAATATATATATATATATATATATAGATAGATAGATATATCAGGTTTGAGACAGTTAAATGCACTGCACGAATCCTTTTCTGTTCCTCTACAGGCATTAGAAGCGAGTGAGGAAAGCTTTAAAAGAAGGATACGATGAAGGTCAGTGATCCAGAACATCTTCAATCATGGCCTTTTATTCTGCTCTGTCATCTAATTTCACCATTCCTCACTTCAGTGCTTCTGACCTTCAGAGAACAATAATTCAGGTGACTTTTACAGTTATTTGCCCTTTGTTCCAGTGTAATTGAGTTCAACTACAGAGCTACATGACATCAAAGTAATGGCTATATCATATATATGAGGTGTACACATACATATACACAGCTCAGTCCATACAAGGCACACTTTGCAGCCCATTTACAAATACATTTATGGATGTCTGCAAAGTGCTGCCAACATTTTTTTTTTGTTTTAGCTCTCCAGTTAGTACTTAACTGAAAAGACAAAAATTCTGATATCATTACAAGCCTGATGCAGCAATCAGATGTCACACATTAAGACATTTAGTGCAGCTATTTCTTTCAGTTGAAACTATTAAGTCTGTGCTGAGAAGTGTGCATCAGGAAGTTTAAGTTTAATTTTATTTATCGCTAAGATGAACAAGTAAATAGAATGAGTCAAAATCACCCATTTTAAGCACAGCCCTTTACAAGAAAAACATGACAGATGAATGTAATACACAGCACACGAAGCTTGAAATACAGTGCAAATCGATAGGATTAAAAGTTTAAAGTGCTCATTTTTAAGGTTACACATATATGCAAATGCATTTTTGTATAGGTATATATGTGTTTCATATCTCATATCTATCTATCCAACTATCTATATCTATCTAAATATGAGAGAGAGAGAGAGACGTGCTCATAAATCCGAATGCGCAAAATTCAGAACAGCAAGCAAACAAAAAAAAAAAACAAATATTTACTGAAATCTAACAGATCCAAAAATCAGAATTCATGAATCTCTCCTCAAAGAGCTGCACATAATCCACTCAAATCACATACAAAACTGATCGCAAAATAAAGACAAATAATCTTATTTTATGATCAGTAAAACATAAATGCATACAAACACACACACACACACACACACACACACACACACACACACACACACACACACACACACACACACACACACCAAAAAAGACCTATCAATAACATCAGACCAAATTTGTCTGAATAGTGGTACTGTTAGAGAAAGAGTTTTTCAAAAGGTAAGTTGCAGGACTAGATTACAGACATAGACAGGGATAAGGTTAAAGTTAGCAAACATGCATATTGATAGGTAGGGGAACTTCACTATAGAACATGTTTTTAGCTTGGAATAGCATAGGATCTCTGTGACATGCTTATGACATTGTTGTAGTATACAGTTCTATTGCCCCCTATCCCTAGGGTTACCACCTGTCCCACTTTGTGAGGGACAGTCCCTCTTTGGGCAGTTTTGTCCTGCAAAACAATTGTAAAAATAGCAAATGTCCTGAGATTTCAGGGGAAAATTATTTCCTATATTTTATGTAATAGTTGCATAAAACAGTTATTCTGTATCTGAAACACCTAAATGTTATAAGAAACAGAATAAGCAGCTAAAATGCTACAAGAATGAGCTTTTATTTAGGCAAAAAAGTAAAGTTCTGTCCTTTGTACTGGCCATGGGTATGTCTTGGCCTGCAAAATCTGATGTTTGTACCAAAAATGTCCCACTTTAGGCATGTGGAAAGGTGGCAACCCTACCTATCCCCACAGCATTGATATGGTCAGTGTCTGCCAAGCATGGCCCCATAAAGGCTCGTCAGCACATCCTTTCTTGAATAAGCACTGGCCTTGGTCCTGAGTACCTGTAGTATGGTGCCATTTTCAGCAAGGCTAAAACTGTCCAGCCTCTGCCAACCACCTCATCTTCCAAATTTGCAAACACCTGTGGATACATCACAGAAAATACCTATAACAATTCTAGGATTGGTAGGTTGACAGCTACAGAAACAGAGGTAACTTAGCTGTACAAAGCTACAGTAAAAGGGGCAGCTAGGTGGTATACCGTACTATCATCAGAGGACCAATTTGAGAACATGTACATTTAGTATACCTGACGCACATTGACATGTCCACTCCATGCATGACCCAACTGATTCCATAAGCCATACACGTATGTATAGGAGAAGTCAGATGTACCTGGTGCTAACATTAGGAGGCAAAAAGGGAAACAGTGGTGACATGGATATAAGCTACTACAGTGGGAAGGATAGACATGTAAAGGCATATGAATGCTGTATCCAGCAACATTGGCTCCAATATACTGTACACAATGCATGTCCTGCTTATAAATTCCGGCCACATGCACACAGACAGGTTGCCCTGACATTGTCAGCTACCTTCTTGCTAGTGCAATCTTTGTAAACATAGCACATGCAGGTACACATTTATAATTCTGGCCTTATGCAAATAGAATTAGTGTGCAAAGGTGTGCACACACTTTCAGATTATGTGTACCTACTCACAGTGTCTGTAAATGCAGAAAGTGTTTCTACCTAGATTACCAAAATAACTTACAAGCTGTGAATGAGATACCAAACAAAATGGTGGCTCATTCTCTAACTCTTCAACTTTATATCTCTTTGCATGATACATAAACAGATCAGGCAAGTGGCACGCATGTCTATGAGGCACTTTATTTTGCTGCCAAGCAGCTGCAACATCAAATACAACTAGGAGCTTAGGCATGCATCTGACATCTCATCATCACTCATACAAGAGCCATCCATGGGTAGGCACAATATGCTTCTGTCCAACACAGGAAATATAATGTATGCCATTAACCTGTCATTTTATCCAGTTTGTACATTGTTGACAATATGCTTCTGTGCAGTGACAAACTTCAGTACCTTCTATTCAAAACCCATATTTTGTGTATGGCTCACAGACTACCATTTTATTCTTCATGAATTTGTCACCATCTTCTAAGGATATTCACATGGCAATGGATATTTTCTGTTAGTACACAGTAGACAGCACCTGCTTATTGCATGAAGGAGTGGAAGATACTGCATTATTTTCTTGTTGACCAGTTCAAAGAGCTGCTTCTTTGGACCTATGAAGATCCATTCAGAAAAGGTTATGCATGCTATGACCTGGCTGAGTGCTGGGCCTAGCTACATTCATTATCAGGATGGAGGAATAGGGCAGGCATTGCTGTGATGACATGTGATACTGGCACCCTGTTGATCTCTGTGCAGGGGGAGTGGTGGTTAGGCAACAACTCCCTAGATAGTATTGTAAGTAACTTTCACCATCCTTTTTAATGTTTGGTGAGCAGGTACTGGCTGGACCTTGCCTCAAGTTGTCATTGTTACATAACATTGAGTCAGTGTTGATTTGTGGTGACTATATATAATTGTCCTGGCCTGACTACTGTTTTCAGTCAGATTACTAATCACTGGCAAAGGGACATCTACTGCTGTAGCTATTATATAAATTCATCATACAAAGCTCTTCTTTTACATTGGATTTCCAACTTTCCAAGCTTAATTTTTTTTCTAATGATCTTTGTCTTTGCATCATTCTAATAAAGTATTGATGTCAAACTCTTGTCATCTGAGCTTCCTGGGAATCCATTGGTTTTATTTACTATAATACAACCTGTGTATTTTTTGGGCATACTATAATATACGCAGTAATTATCCCCAGCATCATAATTCAAGGCATGATTTCTCTCTGTTCAACTTTTGCATACATATGACATTACTGAAAATACCATAGGTTGGACAAGCTGATTCTTCATATGGAAAGATGCATCCTTGCATTTGAAGGTCTCCAAGAGAGATTCATTGCCATGCTCCTTGGCAGCTTGTCATACCATTATTGATTACTAACATAGACTGAAGTTGTCTACATGTTCTATTTTTCTCCACATAGAATAAATTTATTGATTTTATCAGAATTGCTGTCCTCATTTTAAGGTTTCAATCTATTTTGAAACCACATTGTTTATAATTTTGATACACTTTGGGCCATTTTGGTGGTATCTTCAGCATAGCAAATATTGTTAATAATTATTCCTTCAATTTTCACACTTCAGTTTTCTTCATACAGTTCTGCTTCTCTCCGGATAAACTGGTATGGAAAAAGTATGTAGTCTTGTCATACCAATTTACAAATTTTAAATCATTCCACTTCTCTTTTATCTGTTTCAGCTGCTGCTTCCTAACTGATAAAAAGATTTAGCAAGAGAAATGGCTGATGTTCTGGTGTCGCTGTACTTCTGAGTGCAGCCCAGATTGTTTCACAACTTACACAGTCAAAGACCTTGCTGTAAACAATAAACCACCTCTAGATATCCTTTGGAAACTGTTTTGGATTCACATGGTTTCATCTCATGTCTGCAGTGATGTCTCTTGTTGCTCAATGCTTTCTGACTCCTGCATGCACTTCTGGCAGTCCATGTGCTAAACATCGTTATAATCTCCATTAAACAACCTTGAGAAGAATTTGACAGTATGTTGGATCAGAGGAATAGTATGATAACTTTCACATTCAATCAAATCACCCTACTTCAGGATTGGAATAAACATGGATATTTTCAGTCAGTTGTCCATGATGCTGTCTTCCATGTTTCCTGGCAGAGCTTTCTAATTATTGTACCCACTGTATCCGAATCCCATGATGCTTCAGTATGGAAGCCATCAATGCCTGGTGTTTGATCTTTGCTAAAGCTTTCAGTATTGCTTCTACTTTTTCTTACATCATCACTGGAACAGAGTGGAAAGACAGATGACCTAGTTTAGCAACAATGACCAGGTGCAGTCTTTTCACCTTTTCTTAATATTGTCAGCATCATTGAACATAGAACTTTGAGCATCTTTTAAAATTCCATGACTGGAATTTTCTCTTTAGGTCTCATACTTTTAGAAAGGTCAGTTGTATTCTTCATCTAGTATTTTTTGGTTGTATCTACTTACACATGTCATAGTATTTCTTGGTGTCATATGGCAACATATTGGACATTTCAGCCAAGTTTCACAATTACCTCTATTCCCCTTCACTCTCAAGCTTCTGTATATTTCTGAGCAATATTCAAAGGTCTCATCAGTCAAGACATTTTGACTATTTTTTGCTTTTTCATTTTTTCAGGGATGATTTATTTTCATCATGTACAACTATCTTGATATCTTCAAATAAATTTTCTGCATTTTCTAATGCAACAACTTAATTTTAAAGAGAGTCTTTAAACTCCAGTGGTATATTTCATTGGAATCACAGGAATCATAAGAAATAAAAGGCAACTCTAACAGAGATATTTTGACCAATATTTCACCCCTACAACATTCCTACCTCAGTGTATCACATCCACCTTCAGGTCTATCAGCCTCTTTCAACAACCCCAGAATATCTCTGACATTGGCTGGGGCTGGAGAAGATAATAACAATATCCTGGGGAGTCTCAGTTATCTACCTTCTTATGGGGGATTTTGATTATGACTTACTCCATTTCCTCCTTTTCGGTATCCATGGCTGCATCCAAGGGTGGGTGTGCAATGGAGACATCTGGTTTATTGCCCATCCTCCACAGCATCTTAGGCCCCTGGACATTCAATGTCACTGGTCTACACCAGGGATCATTGAGGGAGATGCCAACATTAGTGATCTCCCCTACACAAGAGTAGTTTAAGTCATAGAGGAATAAATAACTATCACTTGTAGAGATTTTTTTGAGGAAAGCCAAATAAGTCTCATGATCCTCTGGGCCATGGAAATGAATCAGAAGCAAGCTACAAGTTGATGCTCTAACTTATCTAGTATGAACTGAAGTTTTCTGAGCTCAGTGGGGGGGGGGGGGTGTCATGGGATATCACTTCAGAAGTAATCAATACTAAACATGAAACAACAATTCCAGTCAAAAATAAAATGTGAAGTAAAAACTGGAAGCCACAGAAAGCCAGGATAACCAGTAATCCACAAACGTTTATTGATAACCACAGGCTAAGCGCTTTTGTCTTGTAAAAAAGACATCTTCAGAACCTGACATTACAAAAGCAATATGAGTTCAAATACTGTTACAAATCAAAGTAAAAAAGACACACCCTCACTCACACATCTCTCAGGATCAATCATGTGACCCCACAACTTAGAACATTAAAGACACATTGCACCAAACTTTTATAATAAAAACCACAATTTCCTTACATTAATATATATTCTTTAAAACACAGCCCTATGTGTACCTTTATGCTATTTAAATAATTTTATATTTTATTCGATCTTAATTTTAATTCGCTAGCTATGGAGATGTTTTCATTTAGTCCTGGCAAGGTTGTTGCATCAAACCTAAGCTGCCACAACATTCCTTGGTGCAGCAGTTTATTTTTCCAGTCGTCTGGAAACACTTTTAGTGATATTTGATCAACAACAAAAATGTGAGTTTAGTAAAATTGCTACAGGACATCGAGTGTCGCGCAAGTGCACTTTTGTTGTCTCCTTTTGATATACTATATATGTGCTGATAAACTCTCTTGTTCAGTGCATTGTTGGGTTTTCCAATATAAAAAGGCTGACAAGATGAGCATACTGCAAAATAGATAATTCTTTCTGAAGTGCAGTTGTATTTGCCATTTTTCGCATATTTAACTATTCTGTCTTTGAGATATCCCTGGTAATCAGAATTAATATAACAACATTGATTGCATCTACCACACTTTCTAATTGAAGGAAACACTCTATCATGTTGCACTGGGTTTCTTTCTAGAACAGTTTTAAGATTACTTCTCTTTTTGTATGTAAATGTGGGGGGGGGTCCTACTACCCAGTTTTTTGGTGTTCTCATCACAATTTAATATGTGCTAATTTTTGAAAATAATGTGTTCAATATTTTTAACATCCAGTGTGTACTGTACCACCATATTTGTAGCCATAGAAAAACTGGGTTGTGTATCTTGGGCATTGTTTAATACCTTAGTGAACCCAAATTTGATAATGGGTCCATAAATAGTGGATCACTCACTTAATACAGATCTCACTGTATTGTCCAGCAACTCACTAGGATAATCACATTCTAAGAACATGCCCTTAATCAGGGCAAATTCATCTACACACTTTGCACACCAACCTTTGCAAATGGAGTGCTTCTTAAAAGGGAGGTTGGATGTTGTCTGTTTGTTATCACTGTTCAGGCTATGTAAGGCATATTTCAGATATTTGGACGATTTATTTTATGGCATGGTAATCTTGATGAATTCTATGTATTTGTTAGGTAGATGAAAGCTAGTACAGATATCTTGCAGTTCACTCACCAAATTGAGCAGACCAACATTGATTACTTGGATATTACAGTTACAAGACTTGATGAGGGGGGTTTAGCGACCAGGATTTATAGAAAACCTACACACTGTAACACCTATCTATTTTTTCAAGCTGCCACCCCTATTATCAAAAATGGGAATAGTAAAAAGCCAATATATTCGAGCATCAAGATTAACATCTGATGATGCAAAGTGTGTAGATGAATTTGCTCTGATTAAGGGCATGTTCTTAGAATGTGATTATCCTAGTGAGTTGCTGAACAATACAGTGAGATCTGTGTTAAGTGAGTGATCCACTATTTATGGACCCATCATTAAATTTGGGTTCACTAAGGTATTAAACAATGCCCAAGACACGCAACCCAGTTTTTTTTCTATGGCTACAAATATGGTGGTACACTACACACTGGATGTTAAAAATATTGAACACATTATTTTCAAAAATTGGCACATATTAAATTGTGATGAGAACACCAAAAAACTGGGTAGTAGGACCTCCACAATTACTTACAAAAAGAGAAGTAATCTTAAAACTATTCTAGAAAGAAACCCAATGCAACATGATAGAGTGTTTCCTACAACTAGAAAGTGTGGTAGATGCAATCAATGTTGTTATATTAATTCTGATTACTGAGGATATCTCAAAGAAAGAATAGTTAGATATGCGAAAGATGGCAAATACAACTGCACTTCAGAAAGAATTATCTATTTTGCAGTATGCTCATCTTGTCAGGCTTTTTATATTGGAAAACCCAACAATGCACTGAACAAGAGAGTTTATCAGCACATACATAGTATATCAAAAGGAGACAACAAAAGTGCACTTGCACGGCACTCGATGTCCTGTAGCAATTTTACTAAATTCACATTTTTTGTAGTTAATCAAATATCAATACAAGTGTTTCCAGGTGACTGAAAAAATAAACTACTGCACCAAGAGATGTTGTGGCAGCTTAGGTTTGATGCAATAACCTTTCCAGGACAAAATGAAAACATCTCCATAGCTAGCAAATTAAAATTAAGATTGAATAAAATATAAAATGATTTAAATAGCATAAAGGTACACATAGGGCTGTGTTTTAAAGAATATATATTAATGTAAAGAAATTGTGGTTTTTAATATAGAAGTTTGGGCAATGTGTCTTTAATGTTCTAAGTTGTGGGGTCACATGATTGATCCTGAGAGATGTGTGAGTGAGGGTGTGTCTTTTTTACTTGGATTTGTAACAGTATTTGAACTCACATTGCTTTTGTAAAGTCAGGTTCTGAAGATGTCTTTTTTACAAGATGAAAGCGCTTAGCCTCTGGTTTATTAATAAACGTTTGTGGATTAGTGGTTATCCTGGCTTTCTGTGGCTTCCAGGTTTTACTTCACAATTTAGAAGTAATAAAAACCCTGGAGAACACTGAAAAACCTCTGCCATTAACAGTGAGCTGAAAGGCATGATTGGCACATGACCCCAGCATGGATTGGATGAGCTTTCTACATCTCCACCATGTCTCAATACCTACACACACACATGGACTTTTTGCAGATTACATATGCACCATGTCTCAGTGACTACACACAAAGAGGCTCATTACAGATTACATATGCACCATGTCTCAGTGACTACACAGACATGAACTCATTGCAGATTATATCTGCACCATGTCTCGGTGACTACACATGTAAGGACCCATTGTAGATTACATCTGCACCATGTCACAGGGACTAGACTCACATGGACTCTTTGCAGATTACATCTGCACCATGTCTCAGTGACTACACACACATACACTCATTGCAGATTACATCTGAACAACATCTCTGTAACTACACACACATGGACTCCTTGCAGATTTCATCTGCACCATGTCTCAGTGACTGCACACACACATGGAATAATTGCACATTATATCTGCACCATGACTCGGTGGCTACACAAACATGGACTCATTGCAGATTACATCTGCACCATGTCTCAGTGACTGCACACACATAAACTAAATGCAGATTACATCTGCACCATGTTGCGGTGACTACTCACACATGGACTCATTGCAGATTGCATCTGCACCATGTCTCGGTGACTACACACACATGGACTCATTGCAGACTACATATGCAATGTCTCGATTACTACACACACACACATGGACTCAATGCAGATTACATCTGCACCATGTCTAAGTGACTACACACACATGGACTCATTGCAGATTACATCTGCACCATATCTCAGTGACTACACACACACATGGACTCATTGCAAATTACATCTGCACCATGTCTCGGTGACTGCACACACATTGATTAATTGCAGATTACATCTGCACCATGTCTCGGTGATGACACATACATGGACCCATTGCAGATTACATCTGTAGCATGGCTAATTGACTACACACACACACCGAGTCATTGCAAATTACATCTGCACCATGTCTCATTGACTACACACACCTGGACTCATTGCAGATTACATATGCACTGTCTCGGTTACAACACACACACACACACACACACACACGCACACACACACACACACACACACACACACATGGACTCATTGCAGATTGCATCTTCACCATGTCTCAGTAACAGCACACACATGCACTCATTGCAGATTACTTCTGCACCATGCCTCAGTGACTACACACACATGGTCTCATTGCTGATTACATCTGCACCACGATGCAGTGACTACACACACATGGACTCATTGCAGATTACATCTGCACCATGTCTCGGTGACTACACATGCATGAATTCATTGCAGATTACATATGCACCATGTCTCAGTGACTATCCACACATATGGACTCATTGAAGATTACATCTGCACCATGTTGTGGTGACTACACACACATGGACTCATTGCAGATTAAATCTGCATCATGTCTCGGTGACTACACACATGGACACATTGCGGATGACATCTGCGCATTGCTTCCATGACTACACACACGGGATCATTGCAGATAACATTTGCACCATGTCTTTATTATTAGACACATGTGGAATCATTGCATATTACATCTGCACCATGTTTCAGTAAATGCATACATATGGACTCTTTGCAGATTACATCTGCACCATGTCTTGGTGACTACACACACATGGACTCATTGCAGAATATATCTGCACCATGTCTTAGTCACTACGCACACACATGGACTCATTGGATATCTGTGCCATGTCATGGTGACTACCCACACAGGGACTCATTGAAGATTCCATCTGCAACACATCTTACTGACTTCACACACATGGACTCATTGCAGATTATACCTGCAGCATGTCTCGGTGACTACACACGCATGGACTCATGACAGATGACATCTGCTCCATGTCTCGTTGACCACACACACATGGTCTCCTTGCAGATTAACATCTGCACCATGTCTTAGTGACTGCACACACATGGACTCATCGTAGATTACATATGCACAATGTGTCACTGACTACACACACATGGACTCATTGCGGATTACATATGCACTGTCTCAGTGACAACACTCACACATGGAAACATTGTAGATTATATCTTCACCATGTCTCAGTAACTACGCACACATGGACTCATAGCAGGTTACATCTCCACCATGTCTCAGTGACAACACACACATGGATTCATTGCAGACCATGTCTCGGTGACTACACATGCATGGACTCATTGCAGATTACATCTGTACCATGTCTCAGGGACTATACTCACATGGACCCATTGCAGATTACATCTCCACCACGTCTCAGTGACTATACACACATGCACTCATTGCAGATTACACCTGCACAACATCTCTGTGACTACACACTCATGGACTCATTGCTGATTACATCTGCACCATGTCTCAGTGACTACACACACATGGAATGATTGCACATTATATCAGCACCATGTCTCGGTGGCTACACAGACATGGTCTCTTTGCAGATTACATCTGCACCATGTCTCAGTGACTACACACACGTGGTCTCATTGCCGATGACATCTGCACCATGTCTCATTGACTACACACACTTGGACTCATTGCAAATTACATATGCACTTTCTCAGTGACTACACACACGCATGAACTCATTGTAGATTATATCTTCACCATGTCTCAGTAACTACACACACATTGACTCATTGCAGGTTAAACCTGCACCATGTCTCAGTGACTACACACACATGGACTCATTGCAGATAACATCTGCACCATGTCTTTGTGATTACACACACATGAACTCATTGCAGATTACATCTGCACCATGTCTTTGTGATTACACACACATGGACTCATTGCAGATTACATCTGTAGCATGTCTCATTGACTACACACACATGGAGTCATTGTAGATTACATCTGCATCATGTGTCATTGACTACACACACCTGGACTCATTGCAGATTACATATGCACTGTCTCGGTTACTACACACACACACACACACACACACACACACACACACACACACACACATGGGCTCATTGCAGATTGCATTTTCACCATGTCTCAGTAACAGCATACACATGCACCCATTGCAGATTACATCTGCACCATACCTCAGTGACAACACACACATAAACTCATTGCTGATTACATCTGCACCATGTTACAGTGACTACACACACATGAACTTATTTCAGATTGCATCCGCACCATGTCCCGTTAACTACACATGCATGAAATCATTGCAGATTACATATGCACCATGTCTCCGGGACTGCACACACATGGACTCATTGCAGATTACATATGCACCATATTGTGGTGACTACACACACAGGGACTCTTTGCACATTACATCTGCACCATGTCTTGGTGACTACACACACATGGACACAATGCAGATGACATCTGTGCAATGTTTTAGTGACTACACACACATAGACTCATTGCAGATAACATCTGCACCATGGCTATATGACTAGACACACATGGACTCATTGCAGATTACATCTGCACCATGTCTCGGTGACTACACACACATGGACTCATTGCAGAATACATCAGCGCCATATCTCAGTCACTATGCACACACACATGGACTCATTGCAGATCTGTGCCATGTCAAGGTTACTACCCACACAGGGACTCATTGAAAATTACACCTGCAACAGGTCTTACTGACTTCACACACATGGACCCATTGCAGATTAACATCTGCACCATGTGTTGGTGACTACACCCACATGGACTCATCGCAGATTACATCTGCACCATGTGTCACTGACTACACACACATGGACTCATTGCAGATTACATATGTACTATCTTGGTGACAACACACAAACATGGATTCATTGTAGATTATATCTTCAGCATGTCTCAGTAACTAAACACACATACATTCATTGCAGGTTATATTTGCACCATGTCTCAGTGACTACACACACATGTACATATTGCAGACCATGTCTCGGTGACTACACATGCATGGACTCATTGCAGATTACATCTGCACCATGTCTCATGGACTATACTCTCATGGACTCATTGCAGATTACATCTGCACCACGTCTCCGTGACTACACACACATGCACTCATTGCAGATTACATCTGCATGACATCTCTGTGACTATACACACATGAACTCATTGCTGATTTCATCTGCACCATGTCTCACTGACTACACACACGTGGAATGATTTCACATTATATCAGCACCATGTCTCAGTGACTACACACACACATTGACTCATTGTAGAATATATCTTCGCCATGTCTCAGTAACAACACACACATGGACTCTCAGGTTACATTTGCACCATGTATCAGTGATTACACACACATGGACTCATTGCAGATGACATCTGCACCATATCTCAGTGACTACACACACATGGACTCATTGCAGATTACATCTGCATCATGTCTCGGTGACTACACACACATTGACTCATTGCAGATTACATCTACACCATGTCTCGGTGATTACACACACATGGACTCATTGCAGATTTTATCTGTAGCATGTCTCATTGACTACACACACATGGAGTCATCGTAGGTTATATCTGCACCATGTCTCATTGACTACACATACCTGGACTCATTGCAGATTACATATGCACTGTCTCGGTCACTACACATACACATGGGCTCAATGCAGATTGCATCTTCATGATGTCTCAGTAACAGCACATATATGCACTCATTGCAGACTGCATCTGCCCCATGCCTCAGTGACTACACACACATACTGATTACATCAGCACCATGTTGCTGTGACTATACACGCATGGACTCATTGCAGATTACATCTGCACTATGTCTCGGTGACTACACATGCAAGAACTCATTGCAGATTACATATGCACCATGTATCAATGTCTACACAAACAAGGACTCATTGCAGATTACATCTGCACCAAGTTGCGGTGACTACACACACATGGACTCATTGCAGATTACATCTGCATTATGTCTCAGTGACTACACACACATGGATACATTGCAGATGACATATGCACAATGTTTCAGTGGCTACACACACACATGGACTCATTGCAGATAACATCTGTACCATGTCTATATGACTATACACACATGGACTCATTGCACATTACATCTGCACCATGTCTCAGTAAATGCATACATATGGACTCATTGCAGATTACATCTGCACCATGTCTCGAAGACTACACACACATGGACTCACTGCAGAATACATCTGTGCCATGTCTCAGTCACTGTGCACACACATGGACTCATTGCAGATCTCTGCCATGCCAAGGTGACTACCCAAACAGGGACTCATTGAAGATTACATCTGCAACATGTCTTACTGACTTCACACACATGGACTGATTGCAGATTATATCTGCAGCATGTCTCAGTGACTACACACACATGGTCTCATGACAGATGACATCTGCTCCATGTCTTGGTGACTACACAAACATGGTCTCATTGCAGATTGCATCTGCACCATGTCTTGGTGGCTACACACACATGGACTCATTGCAGACTACATATGCACTGTCTGGGCTACTACACACACACACACACACACACACACACACACACACATGGACTCAATGCAGATTACATCTTCATCATGTCTCAGTAACAACACACACATGGACTCATTGCAAATTAGATCTGCACCGTGTCTCAGTGACTACACATATGGACTCAGTGCAGCTTACATCTGCACCACGTCTGAGTGACTACACACACATTGAATCATGGCAGATGACATCTGCACCATGTCTACATGACTAGACAGATTAGGACTCATTGCACATTACATCTGCACCATGTCTCAGTAAATACATACCTATGGACTCATTGCAGATTACATATGCACCACGTCTCGGTGACTACACACGCATGGACTCATTGCGGATTACATCTGTGACATGTCTCAGTCACTACGCACACACATGGATTCATTGCAGATCTGTGCCATGTCACGGTGAGGACAAATACAGAGACTCATTCAAGATTACATCTGCAACATGTCTCACTGACTACACACAAATGGACTCATTGCAGATTACATTTGCAGCATATTCGGTGAGTACACACGCATGGACTCATGACAGATGACATCTACTCCATGTCTCGGTGACTACACACAAATGGAATGATTGCTTATTATATCTGCACCATGTCTCAGTGGCTACACACACATGGACTCATTGCAGATTACATCTGCTCCATGTCTCGGTGACTACACACACACATGGACTCATTGCAAATTACATATGCACTATCTCTGTAACTGCACTCACACATGAACTCATTGTAGATTATGTCTTCACCATGTCTCAGTAACTACACACACATGGACTCATTGCAGGTTACATCTGCACCATGTCTCAGTGACTACACACACATGGACTCACGGCAGATTACATCTGCACCATATCTCAGTGACTACACACACATGGACTCATTGCAGATTTCATCTGCACCATGTCTCCAGGGCTATACTCACATGGACTCATTGCAGATTACATCTGCACCATGTCTCAGAGACTACACACACATGCACTCATTGCAGATTACATCTGCATGACACCTCTGTGACTACACACACATGGACTCATTGCTGATTACATCTGCACCATGTGTCATTGACTACACACAAATGGAATGATTGCACATTATATCTGCACCTTGTCTCAGTGGCTACACACACATGGACTCATTGCAGATTACATCTGCACCATGTCTCGATGACTGTACACACATGGCCTCATTGCAGATGACATCCGAACCATGTCTCATTGACTACACACAAGTGGACTCATTGCAAATTACATATGCACTGTCTCTGTGACTGCACTCACAAATGAACTCATTGTAGATTATGTCTTCACCATGTCTCAGTAACTACACACACATGGACTCATTGCAGTTTACATCTGCACCATGTCTCAGTGACTACACACACATGGGCTCATTGCAGATTACATCTGCACCATATCTCAGTGACTACACACACATGGACTCATTGCAGATTACATCTGCACCATGTCTCAGTGAATACACACACATGGACTCATTGCAGATTACATCTGCATCATATCTCAGTGACTACACACACATAGACTCATTGCAGATTACATCTGCACCATGTCTTGGTGACTACACACACATTGACTCATTGCAGAATACATCTGTAGCATGGCTCATTGACTACACACACATGGAATCACTGTAAATTACATCTGCACCATGTCTCATTGACTACACACACCTGGACTCATTGCAGATTACATATGCACTGTCTCGGTTACTACACACACACACACACACACACACACACACACACACACACACACACACACACACACACACACACATGGGCTCATTGCAGAATGCATCTTCACCATGTCTCAGTAACAGCACACACATGCACTCATTGCAGATTACTTCTGCACCATGCCTCAGTGACTACACACACATGGTCTAATTGCTGATTACATCTGCACCACATTGCAGTGACTACACACATGGACTCATGGCAGATTACATCTGTACCATGTCTCAGTGACTACACACGCATGAACTCATTGCAGTTTACATATGCACCATGTCTCGGTGACTACACACGCATGAACTCATTGCAGATTACATATGCACCATGTCTCAGTTACTACACACACATGGATTCATTGCAGATTACATCTGCACCATGTCTTTATGATTAGTCACATGTGGAATCTTTGCACATTACATCTGCAGCATGTTTCAGTAAATGCATACATATGGACAGTTTCCAGATTACATCTGCACCATGTCTTGCTGACTGCACACACATGGACTCATTGCAGAATACATCTGTACCATGTCTCAATCACTATGCACACACATGGACTCATTACATATCTGTGCCATGTCAAGGTAACTACCCACACAGGGATGCATTGAAGATTACATCTGCAACACGTCTTACTGACTTCACACACATGGACTCACTGCAAATTATATCTGCAGCATGTCTCAGTGGCTACACACACATGGACTCATGACAGATGACATTGCTCCATGTCTTGGTGACTACACACACATGGTCACATTGCAGATTAACATTTGCACCATGTCTCAGTGACTACACACACATTGACTCATTGCAGATTACATCTGCACCATGACTTTGTGATTACACACACATGGACTCATTGCAGATTACATCTGTAGCATATCTCATTGACTACACACAAACACGGAGTCATTGTAGATAACATCTGCACCATGTGTAATTGACTACACACACCTGCCCTCATTGCAGATCACATATGCACTGTCTCCATTATTACACACACACACATGGGCTCATTGCAGATTGCATTTTCACCATGTCTCAGTAACAGCACACAAATGCACTCATTGCAGATTACATCTGCACCATGCCTCAGTGACTACACACACAAAGACTCATTGCTGATTACATCTGCTCCACGTTGTGGTGACTATACACAAATTAACTAATTTCAGATTACATCTGCAAAATGTCTCCATGACTATACACACATGGACTCATTGCAGATTACATCTGCACCATATTGCGGTGACTACACACACAGGGACTCTTTGCAGATTACATCTGCACCATGTGTCGGTGACTACACACTCATGGACACAATGCAGATGACATCTTAGCAATGTTTCAGCGACTACACACACATGGACTCACTGCAGAAAACATCTGCACCATGTCTATATGACTAGACACATATGGACTCATTGAAGATTACATCTGCACCATGTCTCGGTGACTACACACACATGGGCTCATTGCAGAATACATCTGCGCCATGTCTCAGTCACTACGCACACACATGGACTCATTGCAGATCTGTGCAATGTCAAGGTTACTACCCACACAGGGACTCATTGAAAATTACATCTGCAACATGTCTTACTGACTTCACACACATGGACTCATTGCGGATTATATCTGCAGCATGTCTTGGTGACTACACACACATGGCCTCATTGCAGATTAGCATCTGCACCATGTGTTGGTGACTACACACATATTGACTCATAGCAGATTACATATGTACTGTCTCGGTGACAAAACACACACATGGATTCATTGTAGATTATATCTTCAGCATATCTCAGTAACTACACACACATGGAATGATTGTACATTATATCTGCACCATGTCTCGGTGGCTACACACACATGGACTCTTTGCATATTACATCTTCACCATGTCTCAGTGACTACACACACATAAACTAATTGCAGATTACATCTGCACCACATTGCGGTTACTACACACACATGGACTCATTGCAGATTGCATCTGCACCATGTCTCTGTGACTACACACACATGGACTCATTGCAGAATACATATGCACTGTCTCAGTTACTACACACACACACACACACACACACACACACACACACACACACACACACACACACACACACACACACACATACACACACACACACATGGACTCAAAGAAGATTACATCTGCACCATGTCTCAGTGACTACACACACATGGACTCATTGCAGATTACATCTGCACCATATCTCAGTGAATACACACACATGGACTCATTGCAGATTACATCTGCACCATGTCTCGGTGATTACACATATATGGACCCATTGCAGATTACATGTGTAGCATGGCTCATTGACTACACGCACACGGAGTCATTGTAAATTACATCTGCACCATGTCTCATTGACTACACACACCTGGACTCATTGCAGATTACATATGTACTCAGTTACTACACACACACACACACACACACACACACACACACACACACACACATGGGCTCATTGCAGATTGCATCTTCACCATGTCTCAGTAACAGCGCACACATGCACTCATTGCAGATTACTTCTACTCCATGCCTCAGTGACTACACACACATGGTCTCATTGCTGATTACATCTGCACCACGTTGCAGTGACTACACACACATGGACTCATTGCAGATTACAACTGCACCATGTCTTGGTGACTACACACTCATGAACTCATTGCAGATTACATATCCACCATGTCTCAGTGACTACACACACATATGGACTCATTGCAAATTACATCTGCACCATGTTGCGGTGACTACCCACACATGGACTCATTGCAGATTAAATCTGCACCATGTCTCAGTGACTACACACATGGACACATTGCAGATGACATCTGCACAATGCTTCAGTGACTACACACACGTGGGCTCATTGCAGATAACATCTGCAACATGTCTTTATGATTAGACACATGTGGAATCATTGCACATTACATCTGCACCATGTTTCAGTAAATGCATACATATGGACTCTTTGCAGATTACATCTGCACTATGTCTTGGTGACTACACACACATGGACTCATTGCAGAATATATCTGCGCCATGTCTCAGTCACTACATACACACATGGACTTATTGCATATCTGTGCCATGTCAAGGTGACTACCCACACATGGACTCATTGCAGATAATATCTGTGGCATGTCTCGGTGACTACACATGCATGGACTCATGACAGATGACATCTGTTCCATGTCTCAGTGACTACACACACATGGTCTCCTTGCAGATTAACATCTGCACCATGTCTTAGTGACTACACAGACATTGACTTGTCATAGATTACATCTGCAGCATGTGTCACTGACTACACACACATGGACTCATTGCGGATTACATATGCACTGTCTCGGTGACAACATACACACATGGACTTATTGTAGGTTATATCTTCACTATCTCTCAGTAACTGCACACATATGGACTCATACCAGGTTACATCTCCACCATGTCAAATTGACTACACACACATGGACTCATTGCAGACCATGTCTTAGTGACTACACATGCATGGGCTCATTGCAGATTACATCTGCACCATGTCTCAGCGACTATACTCACATGGACTCATTGCAGATTACATCTGCACCACGTCTCAGTGACTACACACACATGCACTCATTGTAGATTACACCTGCACAACATCTCTGTGACTACACACACATGGACTAATTGCTGATTACATCTGCACCACGTCTCATTGACTACACACACATGGAATGATTGCACATTATATCAGCACCATGTCTCGGTGGCTACACACACATGGTCTCTTTGCAGATTACATCTGCACCATGTCTCGGTGGCTACACACAAGTGGTCTCATTGCAGATGACATCTGCACCATGTCTCATTGACTACACAGACATGGACACATTGCAGTTTACATATACACTGTCTCAGTGACTACACACACACATGGACTCACTGTAGATTATATCTTCACCATGTCTTAGTAACTACACACACATTGACTCATTGCAAGTTACACCTGCACCATGTCTCAGTGACTACACACACATGGACACATTGCAGATTACATCTGCACCATGTCTCGGTGACTTCACACACATTGACTCATTGCAGATTACATCTGCACCATGTCTTTGTGATTACACACACATGGACTCATTGCAGATTACATCTGTAGCATGTCTCATTGACTGCACACACATGGAGTCATTGTAGATTACATCTGCACCATGTGTCATTGACTACACACACCTGGACTCATTGCAGATCACATATGCACTGTCCCCGTTACTACACACACACACATGGGCTCATTGCAGATTGCATTTTCACCATGTCTCAGTAACAGCACACACATTCATTCATTGCAGATTACATCTGCACCATGCCTCAGTGGCAACACACACATGGACACAATGCAGATGACATCTGCACAATGATTCCGTGACTACACACACATTGACTCATTGCCGATAACATCTGCAGCATGTCTATATGACTAGACACACATGGACTCATTGCAGATTACATCTGCACCATGTCTCAATGACTACACACACATGAGCTCATTGCAGAAGACATCTGTGCCATGTCTCAGTCACTACACTCACACACACTTGGACTCATTGCACATCTGTGCCATGTCAAGGTTACTACCCACACAGGGACTCATTGAAAATAACATCTGCAACATGCATTACTGACTTCACACACATGGACTCACTGCAGATTAACATCTGCACCATGTGTTGGTGACTACACATATATGGACTCATTGCAGATTACATATGTACTATCTCGGTGACAACACACACACATGAATTCATTGTAGATTATATCTTCAGCATGTCTCAGTAACTACACACACATGCACTCATTGCAGACAATGTCTTGGTGACTACACATGCATGGACTCATTGCAGATTACATCTGCACCATGTCTCAGGGACTATACTCACATGGACTCATTGCAGATTACATCTGCACCACGTCTCTGTGACTACACTCACATGCAATCATTGCAGATTACATCTGTATGACACCTCTGTGACTACACACACATGAACTCATTGCTGATTTCATCTGCACTATGTCTCTCTGACTACACATACATGGAATGATTTCACATTATATCAGCACCATGTCTCAGTGGCTATACACACATGGACTCATTGCACACTACATCTGCACCATTTCTTGGTGACTACACACAAGTGTTCTCATTGCAGATGACAGCTGCACCATGTCTCATTGACTACACACACATGGGCTTATTGAAAATTAGATATGCACTGTCTTGGTGACTACACACACATGGACTCATTGTGGATTATATCTTCACCATGTCTCAGTAACAACACACACATGGACTCGCAGGTTACATCTGCACCATATGTCAGTGATTACACACACATGGACTCATTGCAGATTACATCTGCACCATATCTCAGTGACTACACACACATGGACTCATTTCAAATTAGATCTGCATCATGTCTTGGTGACTACACACACATTGACTCATTGCAGATTAACTCTTCACCATGTCTCGGTGATTACAGACACATGGACTCATTGAAAATTTTATCTGTAACATGTCTCATTGACTACACACACATGGAGTCATTGTAGATTACATCTGCACCATGTCTCATTGACTACACATACCTGGACTCATTGCAGATTACATATGCACTGTCTTGGTTACTACACACACACACATATGGGCTCATTGCAGATTGCATCTTCATGATGTCTCAGTAACAGCACACACATGCACTCATTGCAGACTGCATCTGCACCATGCCTTAGTGACTACACACACATGGACTCATTGCTGATTACATTTGCACCATGTTGCAGTGACTATACATGCAAGGACTCATTGCAGATTACATCTGCACCATATCTCGGTGAGTACACATGCATGAATTAATTGCAGATTACATATGCACCATGTATCAATGTCTACACACACAAGGACTCATTGCAGATTACATCTGCACCAGGTTGCGGTGACTACACACATACGGACTCATTGCAGATTACATCTGCATTATGTCTCAGTGAATACACACACATGGATACATTGCAGATGACATATGCACAATGTTTCAGTGACTACACACACATGGACTCACTGCAGATAACATCTGTACCATGTCTGTATGACTGTACACACATGGACTCATTGCACATTACATCTGCACCATGTCTCAGTAAATGCATACATATGGACTCATTGCAGATTACATCTGCACCATGTCTCGAAGACTAAACACATACATGGACTCATTGCAGAATACATCTGCGTCATGTCTCAGTCACTGTGCACACACATGGACTCATTGCAGATCTCTGCCATGTCAAGGTGACTACCCAAACAGGGACTCATTAAAGATTAGATTTGCAACACGTCTTACTGAATTCACACACATGGACTCATTGCAGATTATATCTGCAGCATGTCTCAGTGACTACACACACATGGACTCATGACAGATGACATCTGCTCCATGTCTTGGTGACTACACAAACATAGTCTCATTGCAGATTGCATCTGCACCATGTCTCGGTGACTACACACACATGGACTCATTGCATATTATATATTCACTGTCTTTGTTACTACACACACACACACACACACACACACACACACACACACACACACACACACACACATGGACTCAGTGCAGATTACATCTTCACCATGTCTCAGTATCAACACACACATGGACTCATTGTAGATTAGATCTGCACCGTGTCTCAGTGACTACACAAAAATGGAATGATTGCACATTACATCTGCTCCATGTCTCGGTGACTACACACACATGGTCCCATTGCAGATGACATCTGAACCATGTCTCATTGACTTCACACACATGGACTCATTGCAAATTACATATGCATTGTCTCGGTGACTACACACATACATGAACTCATTGTAGATTATATCTTCACCATGTCTCAGTAACTACACACACATGGACTCATTGCAGGTTACATCTGCACCATATCTCAGTGACTACACAAACATGGACTCATTTCAGATTACATCTACACCATGTCTTGGTGACTACACACACATTGACTCATTGCAGATTAGATCTGCACCATGTCTCGGTGATTACACACACATGGACCCTTTGCAGATTACATCTGTAGCATGGCTCATTGTCTACACACACACAGAGTCACTGTAAATTACATCTGCACCATTTCTCATTGACTACACACACCTGGACTCATTGCAGATTACATATGCACTGTCTCGATTACTACACACACACATATGGGCTCATTGCAAATTGCATCTTCACCATATCTCAGTAACAGCACACACATGCACTCATTGCAGATTACTTCTGCACCATGCCTCAGTGACTACACACACATGGTCACATTGCTGATTACATCTGCACCACATTGCAGTGACTACGCACACATGGACTCATTGCAGATTACATCTGCACCATGTCTCGGTGACTACACAAGCATGAACTCATTGCAGATTAAATATGCACCATGTCTTGGTGACTACACACGCATGAACTCATTGCAGATTACATATGCACCATGTCTCAGTGACTACACACACATAGACTCATTGCAGATTACATCTGCACCATGTTGCGGTGACTAGACACACACGGACTCATTGCAGATTAAATCTGCACAATGTTTCGGTGACTACACACATGGACACATTGCAGATGACATCTGCACAATGCTTCAGTGACTACACAAACATGGGCTCATTGCACATAACATCTGCACCATGTCTTTATGATTAGACACATGTGGAATCTTTGCACATTACATCTGCACCATGTTTAGTAAATGCATACATATGGACTCTTTGCAGATTACATCTGCACCATGTCTTGGTGACTACACACACATGGACTCATTGCAGAATACATCTGCGCAATGTCTCAGTCACTATGCACACACATGGACTCATTACATATCTGTGCCATATCAAGGTGACTACCCACACAGGGACTCAATGAAGATTACATCTGCAACACGTATTACTGACTTCACACACATGGACTCATTGCAGATTATATCTGCAGCATGTCTCGGTGACTACACACACATGGACTCATGGCAGATGACATCTGCTCCATGTGTCACTGACTACATAGACATGGACTCATTGCGGATTACATATGCACTGTCTCGGTGACAACACACATACATGGACTCATTGTAGATTATATCTTCACCATGTCTCAGTAACTACACACACATGGACTCATAGCAGGTTACATCTGCACCATGTCTCAGTGACTACACACACATGGACTCTTTGCAGACCATGTCACTGTGACTACACACACATGCACTCATTGCAGATTACATCTGCACGACATCTCTGTGACTACACACACATGGACTCATTGCTGATTACATCTGCACCACGTCTCAGTGACTACACACACATGGAATGATTGCACATTATATCAGCACCATGTCTCGGTGGTTACACACACATGATCTCTTTGCAGATTACAAATGCACCATGTCTTGGTGACTACACACACTTGGTCTCATTGCAAATTACATATGCACTGTCTCACTGACTACACACACACACACATGGACTCAATGTAGATTATATCTTCACCATGTCTCAGTAACTACACACACATTGATTTGTTGCAGGTTATATCTGCAACATGTCTCAGTGACTACACACACATGGATTCATTGCAGATTACATCTGTAGCATGTCTCATTGACTACACACACATGGAGTCATTGTAGATAACATCTGCACCATGTGTCATTGACTACACACACCATTGCAGATCACATATGCACTGTCTCCGTTATTACACACACTCACACACACACACACACACACACACACACACACACACACACACACACACACACGGGCTCATTGCAGATTGCATTTTCACCATGTCTCAGTAACAGCACACACATGCACTCATTGCAGATTACGTCTGCACCATGCCTCAGTGACTACACACACATAGACTCATTGCTGATTGCATCTGCACCACGTTGCGGTGACTATACACAAATTAACTCATTTCAGATTACTTCTGCATCATGTCTCGGTGACTACACACACACATGATCTCATTGCAGATTACATATGCACCATGTCTCTGTAGCTATGCAGACATGGACTCATTGCAGATTGCATCTGCACCATATTGCAGTGACTACACACACAGGGACTCTTTGCAGATTACATCTGCACCATGTCTTGGTGACTACACACACATGGACACAATGCAGATGACATCTTTGCAATGTTTCAGTGGCTACACACACATGGACTCATTGCAGATAACATCTGCACCATGTCTATATGACTAGACACATATGGACTCATTGAAGTTTGCGTCTGCACCATGTCTCGGTGACTACACACACACATGGACTCATTGCAGAATACATCTGCGCCATGTCTCAGTCACTACGCACACACATGGACTCAATGCAGGTCTCTGCCATGTCAAGGTTACTACCCACACAGGGACTCATTGAAAATTACATCTGCAACATGTCTTACTGACTTCACACACATGGATTCATTGCAGATTATAACTGCGGCATGTCTTGGTGACATCACACACATGGGCTCATGACAGATGACATCTGCTCTATGTCTCGATGATTACACACACATGGTCTCATTGTAGATTAACATCTGCACCATGTGTTGGTGACTACACACACATTGACTCATTGCAGATTACATCTGCACCAGGTGTCACTGACTACACACATGGACTCATTGCAGATTATAACTGCAGCATGTCTTGGTGACTACACACACATGGGCTCATGACAGATGCCATCTGCTCCATGTCTCGGTGACTACACACACATGGTCTCATTGCAGATTACATCTGCACCATGTCTCTGTGACTACACACACATAAACTAATTGCAGAATACATCTGCACCACGTTGCGGTGACTACACACACATGGACTCATTGCAGATTGCATCTGCACCATGTCTCGGTGACTACACGTGAACCAATCATTAAGCTTTTTATTGTATGAACTTTTATAGTCGCTACCCAATAGGAGTTCTTTTATTATTATATAAGATGTTTGATGTAGGGACTTAATTAAGTCTGATGAAGCGTCCTGGTGACGTGAAAGTGCTTACTGTTTTTCTTCTTTTTGCCTTAATAAACTTCGTTTTGGTACATCTCTGCAGCTGGAATATATTTGCTGGTAACTTGGTTGGCTTCGATTGTCGTGGTGTATCCTCTTTATATATATATTTTTTTTGGACTTATCTGTTTTTTAGAGAATACTTAATCCTGGTTAGTATTTTATACACATGTGGAATCATTGCCATTACATCTGCACCATGTTTCAGTAAATGCATACATATGGACTCTTTGCAGATTACATCTGCACCATGTCTTGGTGACTACACACACAAGGACTCATTGCAGAATATATCTGCACCATGTGTCAGTCACTACATACACACATGGACTCATTGCATATCTGTGCCATGTGAAGGTGACTACCCACACAGGACTCATTGAAGATTACATCTGCAGCATGTCTTACTGATTTCACACACATGGACTCATTGCAGATTATATCTGCAGCATGTCTCGGTGACTACACATGCATGGACTCATGACAGATGACATCTGCTCCATGTCTCGGTGACTACACACACATGGTCTCATTGCAGATGACATCTGCACCATGTCTCATTGACTACACACACATGGACGCATTGCAAATTACATATGCACTGTCTCAGTGACTACACAAACACATGGACTCATTGTAGATTATATCTTCACCATGTCTCAGTAACTACACACATCTTGACTCATTGCAGATTACACCTGCACCATGTCTCAGTAACTACACACACATGGACTCATTGCAGATTACATCTGCACCATATCTCAGTGACTACACACACATGGACATATTGCAGATTACATCTAAACCATGTCTCGGTGACTTCACGTAAATTGACTCATTGCAGATTACATCTGCACCATGTCTTTGTGATTACACACACATGGACTCATTGCAGATTACATCTGTAGCATGTCTCATTGACTACACACACATGGAGTCATTGTAGATTACATCTGCACCATGTGTCATTGACTACACACACCTGGACTCACTGCAGATTATAACTGCAGCATGTTGAGGTGACTACACACACATGGGCTCATGACAGATGACATCTGCTCCATGTCTCGGTGACTACACACACATATGGTCTCATTGCAGATTAGATCTGCACCATGTCTCAGTGACTACACACACATAAACTAATTGCAGAATACATCTGCACCACATTGCGGTGACTACACACACATGGACTCATTGCAGATTGCATCTGCACCATGTCTCAGTGACAACACACACATGGACCCATTGCAGACTACATATGCACTGTCTCGGTTACTACACACACACACACCCACACACACACACACACACACACACACACACACACACACATGGACTCAATGCAGATTACATCTGCACCATGTCTCAGTGACCACACGCACATGGACTCATTGCAGATTACATCTGCACCGTATCTCAGTGACTACACACACATGGACTCATTGCAGATTACATCTGCACTATGTCTCGGTGACTACACACACAGTGACTCATTGCAGATTACATCTGCACCATGTCTCGATGATTACACATACATGGACCCATTGCAGATTACATTTTTAGCATGGCTCATTGACTACACACACCTGGACTCATTGCAGATTACATATGCACTGTCTCAGTTACTACACACACACACATACACACACACACACACACACACACATGGGCTCATTGCAGATTGCATCTTCACCATGTGTCAGTAACAGCACACACATCCACTCATTGCAGATTACTTCTGCACCATGCCTCAGTGTCTACACACACATGGTCTCATTGCTGATTACATCTGCACCACATTGCAGTGACTACATACACATGGACTCATGACAGATGACATCTGCTCCATGTCTCGGTGACTACACACACATGCTCTCTTTGCAGATTGCATCTGCACCATGTCTTGGTGACTACACACACGTGGTCTCATTGCAGATGACATCTGCACCATGTCTCATTGACTACACACACATGGACGCATTGCAAATTACATATGCACTGTCTCAGTGACTACACACACACACATGGACTCATTGTAGATTATATCTTCACCATGTCTCAGTAACTACACACACCTTGACTCATTGCAGGTTACACCTGCACCATGTCTCAGTAACTACACACACACATGGACTCATTGCAGATTACATCTGCACCATATCTCAGTGACTACACACACATGGACATATTGCAGATTACATCTGCACCATGTCTCGGTGACTTCACATACATTGACTCATTGCAGATTGCATCTGCACCATGTCTTTGTGATTACACACACATGGGCTCATTGCAGATTACATCTGTAGCATGTCTCATTGACTACACACACATGGAGTCATTGTAGATTACATCTGCACCATGTGTCATTGACTACACACACCTGGACTCATTGCAGATCACATATGCACTGTCTCTGTTACTACACACACACATGGGCTCATTGCAGATTGCATTTTCACCATGTCTCAGTAACAGCACACACATGCACTCATTGCAGATTACATCTGTACCATGCCTCAGTGACAATATACACATAAACTTATTGCTGATTACATCTGCACCAAGTTGCGGTGACTACTCATACATGAACTCATTGTAGATTACATCTGCACCATGTCTCGTTGACTACACACGCATGAACTCATTGCAGATTACATATGCAGCATGTGTCTGAGACTACACACACATGGACTCATTGCAGATTACATCTGCACCATATTGTGGTGACTACACACACAGGGACTCTATGCAGATTACATCTGCACCATATATTCTCATGACTACACACACATGGACACAATGCAGATTACATCTGCGCAATGTTTCAGTGACTACACATACATTGACTCATTGCAGATAACATCTGCACCATGTCTATATGGCTAGACACACATGGACTCATTGCAGATTACATCTGTACCATGTCTCAGTGACTACACAGACAAAGACTCATTGCAGAATACATCTGCGCCATATCTCAGTCACTACGCACACACATGGACTCATTGCAGATTTGTGCCATGTCAAGGTACTACCCACACAGGGAATCATTGAAAATTACATCTGCAACATGTCTAACTGACTTCACACACATGGACTCATTGCAGATTATATCTGCAGCATGTCTTGGTGACTACACACACATGGACTCATGACAGATGACATCTGCTCCATGCCTCGGTGACTACACACACATGGTCTCATTGCAGATTAACATCTGCACCATGTGCTGGTGACTGCACACACATGGAGTCTTTGCAGATTACATATGTACTGTCTCGGTGACAACACACACACATGGATTCATTGTAGATTATATCTTCAGCATGTCTCAGTAACTACACACACATGCACTCATTGCAGATTACATTTGCACCATCTCTCAGTGACTACACACACATGGACTCATTGCAGACCATGTCTCAGTGACTACACATGCATGGACTCATTGCAGATTTCATCTGCACCATGTCTCAGGGACTATACTCACATGGACTCATTGCAGATTACATCTGCACCACGTCTCAGTGACTACACACACATGCACTCATTGCAGATTACATCTGCATGACATCTCTGTGACTACACACACATGAACTCATTGCTGATTTCATCTGCACCATGTCTCACTGACTACACACACACACACATGGAATAATTTCACATTATATTAGCACCATGTCTCGGTGGCTACAAACACATGGACTCATTGCAGATTACATCTTCACCATTTCTCGGTGACTACACACATGTGGTCTCATTGCAGATGACAGCTGCACCATGTCTCAGTAACTACACACACATGGACTTATTGCTGGTTACATCTGCACCATGTCTCAGTAATTACACACACATGGACTCATTGCAGATTATATCTGCAACATATCTCAGTGACTACACACACATGGACTCATTGCAGATTACATCTGCATCATGTCTTGGTGACTACACACATTGACTCATTGCAGATTACATCTGCACCATGTCTCGGTGATTACACACACATGGACTCATTGCAAATTTTATTTGTAGCATGTCTCATTGTCTACACACACATGGAGTCATCGTAGATTACATCTGCACCATGTCTCATTGACTACACATACCTGGACTCATTGCAGATTGCATATGCACTGTCTTGGTTACTACACACACACGCATGGGCTCATTGTAGATTGCTTCTTCACAATGTCTCAGTAACAGCACACAAATGCACTCATTGCAGAATGCATCTGCACCATGTCTCAGTGTCTACACATACATGGACTCATTGCTGATTACATCTGCACCATGTTTAGATGACTACACACACAAGGACTCATTGCAGATTACAGCTGCACCATGTCTTGGTGACTGCACATGCATGAACTCATTGGAAATTACATATGCACCATGTCTCAGTGACTACACACACATGGAATCATTGCAGATTACATCTGCACCATGTTACAATGACTACATACACATGGATTGATTGCAGATTACATCTGCACCATGTCTTGGTGTCTACACACACATGGACACATTGCAGATGACATTTACACAATTTTTCAGTGACTAAACACATGGACTCATATCCGATAGCATCTGCACCATGTCTATATGACTAGATACACATGGACTCATTGCACATTACATCTGCATCATGTCTCAGTAAATATATACATATGGACTCATTGCAGATTACATCTGCACCATGTCTCGGTGACTACACACACATGGACTCATTGCAGATTACATCTGCATCATGTCTCAGTCACTACCCACTCACATTGACTCATTGCAGATCTGTGCCATGTCAAAGTGACTACCCACACAGGGACTCATTGAAGATTACATCTGCAACACATCTCACTGACTTCACACACATGGATTCATTACAGATTATATCTGCAGCATGTCTCAGTGACTACAGACACATGGACTCATGACAGATGACATCTCCTCCATGTCTCGGTGACTACACACACATGGTCTCATTGTAGATTAACATCTGCACCATGTCTTGGTGACTACACACACATGGACTCATCGCAGATTACATCTGCACTATGTCTCATTGACTACACACACATGGACTCATTGCAGGTTACATCTGTACCATATCTCAGTGACTACACACACACAGACTCATTGCAGATTACATCTGCACAATGTGTCATTGACTACACACACATAGGTTCTTACGTTCATAGGTGTTTACTTGGCTAATGACCACAAGGGCCTTTTTAAGCTGAGCCATGCATCCTAATTTTCTGACACGTTCTGACATCCTTGATAAATGTAACCATGGGGCTTGGAGATTAACCATTTACAGGTTACCTATTTGCATTAGAGACATAGCTGCTAATCCAGGGATGAATTTCTGGTTTCATATCCAATTTTCCAAGTTGCACTTGAATTTGGTTAGGAAGAAACTCTGCTTCACATTGATTGTCAGCCTTTTCCATAGATGGGGTTGTCTTTGTGATCCATACCTATCTCTCCAGCAGGTCCTATTAATATCACAGGCAAGGTTTAAGTCTTTAGAGCATGTAATTCTGGTACTGTTTGTTTTGTGGATATGCAGGAGGTCCATCATAGTGTGGTCTAACAATGCCCTGTATGCCAGGCATAGATCTCCCCTCAAAAGCTTGTAGGAGACAGAATACAGGGATAGTTCCTTGAGGCAGTCAGCATAGGACATATTACTTATGCCATGAAATCTTTTAGTGAGGAACCTCTGTGGACGTTCCAGTTGTTGCATATGCCTGGTTAGGTACATAACAAATGGAGCTTTGTACTCAATGATAGGACTGATGAATGCTGACTACAGTAGAAAATTACTTCCTTGTACTTAGATGCCATACCTTTGTTTATAAGTTGTGCAACATAGAATGATTTCCTCACGACTGCAGACACATGATGATCAAAGGCTAGATTACTCTCTATGTGTGTCCCTAAGTCCCTGGCTACTGGGTCAGCTCTAAGGGGTGTGATGTCAATATGATAGTTACCAGGGATGGATGACTTCCCAAAGGATACTATTATGCATGTCTTGGCAATTAGTTTTAATCTATGGCTCTGACACCAGTTGTTTGTCTGTGTCAGCCCCTCCTGGAGAACATTTGTGTCAGTATAACATTCAATGACAGCTCTTAATTTGCAATCATCAGCCAGAAACCACTGACATTGGCCTTGACTTCTGAGAAGTAAATGACAAAAAGGAGCAGTCCAAGACTGATCCCCGAGGGACTCCCCTTCTGACTGGCCTCTTTGTAGAGGTGGACTCCCCAGTTCTAACTTCCTGGGTCCTGACTGAGAGCAAGTTGGCTATCCACCGGGTGGCATACAGGTTTGTACCTAACTTCCTGAGTTTGTCAACAATGCCAAAGTGGGGTATTGTGTCAAATGCCTTGGCCAGGTTAAGGTAGGCTTTGTGAATGATTTTTCCCTTATCCATTGCTTTGGAGACCCTCTCAAAGAAGTCCACCAGGTTGAGTAGGCATAATCTTCCCTTGACAAAACCAAACTGGGTTGGATCCAGTGTCTGGAGGTTTACTATATCTCTATTGATATTCACCATGATAATTCTTTCTATGGCTTTACATATAAGACTGGTCAGACTTATGTGTCTGTAGTTTCCAGGGTCTGTAGATGGCCCACCTTTGTGCAGAGGGACAACTGTTGCCTTTCTTGATTCATGAGGCATGAAGTCTGTTTGGAGGCTACAGTTAAATAATAATTCCAGAGGCCCTGATAGGTCATGTTTCATGCTATTTAGAAGCATCCTGGGATATTGTTTGGGCCCACTGAGGCAGTGTTCTTGGCCTTAGAGAGAGCATTATGGACCTGCTCCATAGTGATAGTAGAGGGAGGTATATTTGATGATATTTCCTGAGGGAAGGTTGAGGGGGAGAGAGGAGTAAAGTTGGAGCTGAATTTATTAGCCAGGAGGTTTGCTATATCTACTGGCTCAGTATAGGTGGCTCCAGTCACAATGAGCTCTGCACACAATTGTGTATTGCCTTTGAGGTTGTGGACACAGCTAAATAATGCTTTGTGGTTGTTCTTGGCGAGGGAGGCCAAACTTACCTCAAATTTGGTTTTGGCAGACTTTATTTGTCCTCTGAGTTGTTTTAGTTTGATGAGAGTGTTTTTATCCTGCTGGGTGCTGCACCTCCTAATTTTTGCCATGATGTTCTTCCTCCTGTTATACACCCGACTGATTTTGTGATTCCACCAGGGTGGCTTGTTTTTTGAGTTAGTTTTATACTTCTTCCTAGTGGGTACAGCTGCCTCTATACAGCTATTAACATGCTTGTACAGGATTTCTGTGAACAGTTCTGCATATGCAGAATTGTTCTCAGGGTTTATAGCGGCTTGAAATTTTGATAGGTTCTCACTTAATAGTAGGAGTTTAGTCTTAGAATAGTTCCTGAATATTCCTGGTTTAGCTCGGGGGGGGGGGGTCCAGGTTTTATTTGTACTTCAAGGGAGACCATTCTGTGGTCTGACCTTAAAAGGAAAGGCATTACAGTAGGAGTTGTGCAGCACTCTCCCATTTTAGTGAGGACTAGATCCAGTATGGTTGCACCCCTGGTTAATGTATTGATTATCTGGTCCAGGGAGTTTGTGTTTACAAAATCCAGGAATCTCTGTGCATGTACATTTGAGTCATATAGGATTTCCAGTGAATAGAGTACTTTGAGGGGCTGATGGATGAAGAGAATGAGAGGGAGAGAAGGTTGGATGATGTGCGGATAGTGAATCATGAAGTGCAGTGGATTAGTAAGGAGGAAGTAAGGATAGCTATGAAGAGGATGAAGAACGGAAAGGCTGTTGGTCCAGATGACATACCTGTGGAAGCATGGAGGTGTTTAGGTGAAATGGCTGTGGAGTTTTTAACTAGATTGTTTAATGAAATCTTGGAAAGTGAGAGGATGCCTGAGGAATGGAGAAAATGTGTTTTGGTACCGATTTTTAAGAATAAGGGTGATGTGCAGAGCTGAAGTAACTACAGAGGGATTAAATTGATCAGTCACAGCATGAAGTTATGGGAAAGAGTAGTGGAAGCTAGGTTAAGAAGGGCGGTGATGATTAGTGATCAGCAGTATGGTTTCATGCCAGGAAAGAGCACTTCATATGCAGTTTGCTTTGAGAGTGTTGATGGAGAAGTACAGAAAATGTCAGGAGGAGTTGCAAGAGTGGTACAGGATATGTATGAGGGTAGTGTGACAGCGGTGAGTTCTGTGGTGGGAGTGACAGATGCATCTAAGGTGGAGGTGGGATTACATCAAGGTTCAGCTCTGAGCCCTTTCTTATTTGTAACGGTGATGGACAGGTTGACAGATGAGATCAGACAGGAGTCCCCGTCGACTATGATGTTTGCAGATGACATTGTGATCTGTAATGAGAGTAGGGAACAGGTGGAGGAGACCCTGTAGAGCTGGAGATATGCTCTAGAGAGAAGAGGAATGAAGGTCAGCAAGACTAAGACAGAATATATGTGTGAGAATGAGAGGGAGGATAGAAGAATGGTGAGGATGCAGGGAGCAGAGGTGGTGAAGGTGGATGAGTTTAAATACTTGGGATCAACAGTTCAGAGTAATGGTGAGTGTGGAAGAGAGGTAAAAAAGAGAGTACAGGCAGGATGGAGTGGGAGGAGAAGAGTGTCAGGAGTGATTTGTGACAGACTAGTACCAGTAAGAGTGAAAGGGAAGGTCTACAAGAGGGTAGTGAGACCAGCTATGTTATATGGGTTGGAGACAGTGGCATTGACAAAAAGGCAGGAGTCAGAGCTTGACGTGGCAGAGTTGAAGATGTTAAGATTTGCACTGGGTGTGATGAGGATGGACAGGATTAGGAATAAGTATATTAGAGGGTCAGCCCAGGTTTGAAGGTTTGGAGACAAAGCCAGAGAGGCAAGATTACATTGGTTTGGACATGTGCTGAGGAGGGATGCAGAGTATATTGGAAAAAAGATGCTAAGGATGAAGCTGCCAGGTAGTAGTAAAAGAGGAAGGCCTAAGATAAGGTTTATGGATGTAGTGAGAGAGGACATGCAGGTGGTTGGTGTGACAGAGCAAGATGCAGAGGATAGGAAGAAATGGAAACAGTTGATCTGCTGTGGCGACCCCTGACATGAGCAGCTGAAAGAAGAAGAAGAAGTGGGGTAATTAAAGTCACCTATAAATATGGTTTGGGTTGGATGGTTAGTGTTTCTAATAAGTTTAAATACATGTATGGGTTTCCTGGGTCATAGAAGGGGACCTATAGCTTGCAAGGAAGTGGTATTGAACTCATTTTTGATTACATCTGCACCATGTCTCAGTAACTACACACACATGAACTCATTGCAAATTAAGATTTGTCTCTGAATCATGTGGTTTATTGCTAAGACACTTGGCACTGAAAGGAACACCTTGATGTTGTCCAATTTATGACTGATTTGCAAATAGACTGTTCTGCTCATTAAACAAACTGTCAAAAAAATGCATGATAGGGAGAGTAAAGGCTTCAGCAGTATGTAGAAGACCTTAAATGAGATGTGCAGACCATCATTTGCAAAGCAAGTATGATTGTTGATCATCACATCCCAATGAAATAGATACTGAGCCCTCCTGGAATATTAACAGCTACTTAACAAATTGTTCCATGCAATTATTTTTTCCTTGAACTTAGGCATCATTTAATATGAGGGGAGGACACATCTCAAAACTGCAGTTCTATTCTTGACTGAAGCATGCATAGCAGGTTCCAGCAGAAATTTTGCATGTCTTTTATTAGCTTTCATGACAGATCACTCAATGCACTATGGACTACAATAACTGCATTGTCATACGTAATGGAGAAGCGGGTCCTAAAGGCCTTTGATATGGCAGCAATATTGACTTCCGAGAGACAGCTAACTGTAACCCTGTCCTTGTTCTATGTCTTTGGACTTCTCAAAGCTAGAATCTGTTAGGTTAAGCAAGAGTTAATTTTCAGCTAAACTGAGACATTTCATATACTGCCTTAGGATACCAGTTGCTAGTATGCTGGAAATAGAAGGGGAGGTAGTCTGTCTTTCTCTTCATGTTGCTCAGTGCTCTTTTATTTTCAAAGGAATTTGAATAGAAATAGAAGGAAGGAAAATTCATGGTCACAATGGAAATGCAGGAAAAAAAACAGTGTACAAATTAGCACAGCTAATTCTCAGTAGATCTATGCGAGTATGTGAAGCGATGAATAGAACAAATACACTCTCCAACAAGGAAGGAATATATTTGTAGTAAAAGCTTGGTGAAAGCATCACATGCTAACAGTAACTACTATCCAGCTAGAATGTGCATCTCAGTATATAGCAAACAGTAAAAAGTAAAAGTCCAATGAAAAGTAGCTATACATTTGATGATCTGGTGCCTGGCTACCTAGAAACAGTAGTAGTCAATCAACTGTCACTTCAATAACCACTACTGTTTCAAGATAACTTCCATACTAGGTCAGAAACAAGCTAATTGTAAACTCTGAAGACAGTGATTTAAATTGTAAATATCAAGCAAAATACATTAAATTCAGCAAAAGTAGCAAAATGTCATGACTTTAAGAGCAGTGGAAAAATGCAAAATAAAAAAGACTTACCTGAGTTATTTCTGATGTAATAAATATTCAGAGGGGTTGTGCAGCACTCTCCCATATTAGTGAGGACTAGATCCAGTATGGTTGCACCCCTGGTTGGTGTATTGATTATCTGGTCCAGGGAGTTTGTGTTTACAAAATCCAGGAATCTCTGTGCATGTACATTTGAGTCATATATGATTTCCAGTGAATAGAGTACTTTGAGGGGCTGATGAATGAAGAGAATGAGAGGGAGAGAAGGTTGGAGGATGTGCGGATAGTGAATCCTGAAGTGCAGTGTATTAGTAAGGAGGAAGTAAGGATAGCTATGAAGAGGATGAAGAACGGAAAGGCTGTTGGTCCAGACAACATACCTGTGGAAGCATGGAGGTGTTTAGGTGAAATGGCTGTGGAGTTTTTAACTAGATTGTTTAATGAAATCTTGGAAAGTGAGTGGATGCCTGAGGAATGGAGAAAATGTGTTTTGGTACCAATTTTTAAGAATAAGGGTGATGTGCAGAGCTGTAGTAACTACAGAGGGATTAAATTGATCAGTCACAGCATGAAGCTATGGGAAAGAGTAGTGGAAGCTAGGTTAAGAAGGGAAGTGATGATTAGTGATTAGCAGTATGGTTTCATGCCAGGAAGGAGCACTACATATGCAGTTTGCTTTGAGAGTGTTGATGGAGAAGTACAGAGAATGTCAGGAGGAGTTGCATTGTGTCTTTGTGGATTTAGAGAAAGCATATGACAGGGTGCCTAGAGAGGAGTTGTGGTATTGTATGTGGAAGTCGGGTATGTCAGAGAAGTATGTAAGAGTGGTACAGGATATGTACGAGGGTAGTGTGACAGCGGTGAGGTCTGCGGTGGGAGTGACAGATGTGTTTAAGGTGGAGGTGGGATTACATCAAGGTTCAGCTCTGAGCCCTTTCTTATTTGTAACGGTGATGGACAGGTTGACAGATGAGATCAGACAGGAGTCCCCATGGACTATGATTCTTGCAGATGACATTGTGATCTGTAATGAGAGTAGGGAACAGGTGGAGGAGACCCTGTAGAGGTAGAGATATACTCTAGAGAGAAGAGAAATAAAGGTAAGCAGGACTAAGACAGAATATATGTGTGAGAATGAGAGGGAGGATAGAAGAATGGTGAGGATGCAGGGAGCAGAGGTGGTGAAGGTGGATGAGTTTAAATACTTGGGATCAACAGTTCAGAGTAATGGTGAGTGTGGAAGAGAGGTGAAGAAGAGAGTACAGGCAGGATGGAGTGGGTGGTGAAGAGTGTCAGGAGTGATTTGTGACAGACTAGTACCAGTAAGAGTGAAAGGGAAGGTCTACAAAAGGGTAGTGAGACCAGCTATGTTATATGGGTTGGAGACCATGACATTGACAAAAAGGCAGGAGTCAGAGCTTGATGTGGCAGAGTTGAAGATGTTAAGATTTGCACTGGGTGTGACGAGGATGGACAGGATTAGGAATAAGTATATTAGAGGGTCAGCCCAGGTTTGAAGGTTTGGAGACAAAGCCAGAGAGGCAAGATTACATTGGTTTGTACATGTGCTGAGGAGGGATGCAGAGTATATTGGGAAAAGGATGCTAAGGATTAAGCTGCCAGGTAACAGGAAAAGAGGAAGGCCTAAGATAAGGTTTATGGATGTAGGGAGAGAGGACATGCAGGTGGTTGGTGTGACAGAGCAAGATGCAGAGGATAAGAAAAAATGGAAACAGTTGATCTGCTGTGGCGTCCCCTGACAGGAGCAGCCGAAAGAAGAAGAAGAAGTGGGGTAATTAAAGTCACCTATAAATATGGTTTGGGTTGGATGGTTAGTGTTTCTAATAAGTTTAAATACATGTATGGGTTTCCTGGGTCATAGAGGGGGACCTATAGCTTGCAAGGAAGTGATATTGGACTCATTTTTGATTACATCTGCACCATGTCTCAGTAACTACACACACATGAACTCATTGCAAATTAAGACTTGTCTCTGAATCATGTGGTTTATTGCTAAGACTCTTGGCACTGAAAAGGAACACCTTGATGTTGTCCAATTTATGACTGATTTGCGAATAGACTGGTCTGCTCATTAAACAAACTGTCAAAAAAAGGCATGATAGGGGGAGTAAAGGCTTCAGCAGTATGTAGAAGACCTTAAGTGAGATGTGCAGACCATCCTTTGCAAAGCAAGTATGATGGTTGATCATCACATCCCAATGAAATAGATACTGAGCCCTCCTGGAATATTAACAGCTACTTAACCAGTTGTTCCATACAATTATTTTGTCCTTGAATTTAGGCATCATTTAATATGAGGGGAGGACACATCTCCAAACTGCAGTTCTATTCTTGACTGAAGCATGCATAGCAGGTTCCAGCAGAAACTTTGCATGTCTTTTATTGCTTTCATGACAGATCACTCAATCCACCATGGACTACAATAATTGCATGGTCATACATAATGGAGAAGAGGGACCTAAAGGCCTTTGATATGTCAGCAATATTGACTTCCGAGAGACAGCTAACTGTAACCCTGTCCTTGTTTTATGTCTTTGGACTTCTCACAGCTAGAATCTCTTAGGTTAAGCAAGAGTTAATTTTCAGCTAACCTGAGACATTTCATATACTGCCTTAGGATACCAGTTGCTAGTATGCTGGAAATAGAAGGGGAGGTAGTCTGTCTTTCTCTTCATGTTGCTCAGTGCTCTTTTATTTTCAAAGGAATTTGAATAGAAATAGAAGGAAGGAAAATTCATGGTCACAATGGAAATGCAGGAAAAAAAAACAGTGTACAAATTAGCACAGCTAATTCTCAGTAGATCTATGCAAGTATGTGCAGTGATGAATAGAACAAGTACACTCTCCAACAAGATGAAGGAAGGAATATATTTGTAGTAAAAGCTTGGTGAAAACTTCACATGCTAACAGTAACTACTATCCAGCTAGAATGTGCATCTCAGTATATAGCAAACAGTAAAAAGTAAAAGTCCAATGAAAAGTAGCTAAAAATTTGATGATCTGGTGCCTGGCTACCTAGAAACAGTAGTAGTCAATCAACTGTCACTTCAATAACCACTACTGTTTCAAGATAACTTCCATACTAGGTCAGAAACAAGCTAATTGTAAACTCTGAAGACAGTGATTTAAATTGTAAATATCAAGCAAAATACATTAAATTCAGCAAAAGTAACAAAATGTCTTGACTTTAAGAGCAGTGGAAAAATGCAAAATAAAAAGACTTACCTGAGTTATTTCTGATGTAATAAACATTCAGAGCAACTTTCCATATTCACCCTGGAGTAAACAAGTATTATATTTGAATCTTTCATAAAAGACAACAGGAGGACACAGATGATCTTGGTATATAGGAAGGACATACTAGTGTTTCTATCTAGTCAGGTTATAACTTAGTATGTCCATGTATGCACAGTGCTGTTTAGTAATACTGCAATCTTCAAATATGTGGGCCATGGATGAATCCTACACATCTGTAGGCATATTCAGTAGCCAACAAAATTGTAGTCTTATTGCAATTAATTAATAAATGTATTTATTTGTGTATTTATTTATTTAGTTGTTTATCATATGCCAATATAATCTAGAAAAAATGTATATGCTTTGAATTTCACACATGCACACAATCTCACTGGATATGGATACTGAACCTCTTACAGGTTCATACATAGGTACTAGGCTGGCTGCCCTTGCTGGCCATTTTAAGCTTAGCCAGTTTCTTTTTTTGTGCTCAAATTAATGTATTTCATTTGGCAAGTCAGATTAAATGCATGTTTTTACTCTGGTCTAAACAATAGAGAAGAATTCATTATGTATCTAAAAAGAAAGGGGCTTAAGCATTAGCTTTAGTATTCTTGTCTTTTTAATTAACTAATTCCAATTTATGGGTTAATTATGTTTCAATTGATGTTTTAATTGATTTTAGAATGATATATAAGTGTATTGCTTTTGCTTCACCACGAGTCTGAAGAAATCTCCGATGTTAGGAGATGAAAGCGCTCACTTGTGGTGGAATTTTGAGATTATTCGTGTCTGGAATAAATCCTGGTTTTATCTTTGCGCTGTGTCTGTCAACGCTTTTTACTTTTGGAGTTTGTTTTGCGATTTAGCGTTCTTTTTGGCTGCTTCTGTGGATTCATTTGGTAATAGACTGACCTTACCCATCCCATTGTTGATAATTATATATTACCCCAAATGAAAATAACTGGATAATACTATATATAACTCAGGGGGACCCATGTATGGGATAAAGCATTTAGGAGTTGCTTCTGTCCATTAGTTGTACTGGGGCAGTCTTGGGGTAAACTTTCTGTTTCTCATCCATAGATCCAAGTTGAGCTTGAATATGGACAGGGATGAACTTTGTCTTATGAATGGAGAGTCTTTTCCAGAACAGCAGTATAATATAGCAATAACCCTGATTTACCACGGTTGGCGTGGTTTGGTCGGCCGAGGGCCCAAACAAAGACAAATCGCGGTAAATCCATTACCCACACACACCAAGTGGGTTATTGCTATTATAAATGACATTATTTAAGAAAAGAAATAATTACTTTTCTTAAATAATGGCATTGTATAATGCCTCTTTGCTACCCTTCCGCAGCTGTCTGGTGTTCAGTTCTGATGTACACGCAGTACATCAGAGTTGTGCAAAAGCAACGGAGAACGAAGATCTCCATTGCTTTTACTGTCGCTTATATAAAAATGGGTTTAACATAGCGAGACAGCTTTAAAATAAGCAACGGAGATCTCCGCTGGCATGTTAAACTCATTTAACATAGCAAAAGCAACGGAGATCGCAAGATCTCCGTTGTTGATAATTATATATTCGCTATGTTAAAGGAGTTTAACATAGCGATACTTTAAAAAGCAACGGAGATCTCCGCTGTTTTTATCTGTGTCGCTATGTTAAACTCTTTAACATAGCGAGGTAGTTATACTAACGGAAAAGTCCGGCCGACGGACCTTTTCCGTTAGTATATTGAGGATTTACAACGGCACGGGTTGGGCTGTATTAATGGAGAGTCTTTTCCAGAACAGCAGTATAATCTGCAATATATATCTATCTCTCCAAACCATGCTGTTGATGTTATAAAGCTTATATGCATAGACTGAGTAGTTCTGATGCCATTCGACTTGCTGATGTCCTTTAAACGCATCAGTATTGGGTCAGAGGATGCCTCTTATGTCAGACATAGGTCACCTCTAAATGGTCTTTAGGATGCTGAGTGCAGTGACAGAGCTTTGAGTTGGTCCTTGCAAGACATGTTGTTTAGGCCTTGTATCCTTTTAATAAGATATCTCTGTGTGCATCCCAGTTGTTGCATGTGTCTTAAATGGTTTGAGAAAAATACTCTTACAATTAGGTCCAAGCAGTGACATCTGTTATAGTCTCAGTCAGTGCTGAGGTATATAGAGCTAATAGTAACTAATTACATGCTGATGTGACATCTGTACTTGGGACTGTTAGGCTGTTCTTCTGATGAGGATCCAGAAACCAATAGCTCTCAAGTGTCCTTGATATTGAGTATATTTTTTGATTTTCTGAAAAATCATTAAGGATTACAGTCTGTCAATAATACACCTTATTAAAGTTTCATATTTCTTTTCTTTGAGAAAAAAAAACATATTGCTACAACTTCTGTCTGTTCTACTAATTTTCTTACTAAATTAAGGTGATATTTATAAAATGTTTTGGGCACTTCTGTATTTTGCTATTTTTGGATATGGTGTTAATTCCTGAGCAAAGAGGCAAAAGAAAATGCTACTCATACAAAAGACTGAATTTGTTCTATCTGTAATCTTTGTTGACTTCAGTCCAATATATATTGCATTAAAACCTGCCTTAAAACAGTGCACAGGTTTGCTCTCTTCCAAGATGAAGAGATCACCACTGTATATCTCTACAAGAGCAAACTGAATGCTATTCTGAAAAGATCTTTCTGAAGCAGGATTTGTAAAAACTTGAATACCTGTCAAGAAGAAACTCCAGACATATGAACCACATTTATATCATAACTTTCAACCTACAGACATTGAAAATAGGAACAAAACCCCTTGAAAACTTGTATAGCCAGCCAAAATCTGGACATCTAATTAGCATAACATTTGAATTAATTACATGACTCTTGATGCTTCCAGCGGGAACATAGGATGCTTCTCAGAAACCATACATCTCAAACTCTCAGTACAAGAAATCTGGACAAAGCCAGAAATAATGGGGGGGGGGGGGCAAAGGCCCAAACATAGGGACACATTTTAAACATTGTTTCTGTAAACTTATAAAGTTTGTAGAATAATAGGTTTTATGTATTTTCCAAAGGATGTGGTCTGTTGTTTAGTTTTATTTAGTGATTTCAATCCTCAATGATTTGCCATAAAACCACAAATTTTAAGAGAAACAGACTATAAATATAAGACAAAAATCTGGAATTCTGCGAATATCTGGACAGCTGAGAGGTATATCAGAAACACATATAAAAAACAGAGTAACACAAATTATGGAGAAATATAAGCGCATTATCAAACAGACAGTGTAAAAGGTGCAGGCTTTAATGAATTGTGTTGCAAAACTCCACAACATCACAGATATGGGTCCTTTGTCTTAACATTATTGGTGCCACTACTATGTTGGTCATGTAGTGTGGTTTTCTGTGTACTAGAGAGATACAAAAATATACGTAATAATGACATCTTCCTTTTTTGTAATGGTGTATTGGAAATACAGTATGCTGAGGACAGGGGTTGTCAATATAATAGTATGATACATTATTTTATAGCATTTAATTGTATCCTACTTTCAGTGTAGGAATAGTTTATGAGGGAGAGTTCTTGCTGGAGAGTTTAGGTATCAGAGGGTGCCTTGCTTAACTGTAACTATGACTAAGTCCATCTACAGACATTATAAGCTAGAGGTCTTGGCTCCCTACATGGAGACCAGAAATGAAAATACTGAAAAGAAAGGGACCCAGTACTGAGCTCTGAGGGACACCACTGGTCACCTTCAATGTTTCTAAAGGGGTGCACAAAACTCATACTGTATGAGTTCTGTCTTTTAGCCAGTTTGCTATTTATCCTGTGTTGCTTGCTATGTAAGAAAAGCCAATAGTAAACTCAAATATAACACTGACATTTGCAAACATTATCATGATGTGTTTAGAAGTAATACTTGCCATGCCTTAAGTATGCATGTGCAGACATTTGGTATATGAATTTGTTATAACAAGGGAATGGGACAGAGTGCATCAGAATCAAGTGAGCTACTTAACTTTGCATAGCATCAAGTGATACTTAGATTCCATCCATCCATGTACAAACCCTTTTTCCCCATGGGGCTAGGGTGTCACTTTAACAGTGACAATCATCTAGAGCCAAGGTTTACACCACTGGGTAGTTAACCCTGCAGTGGCTGTTCTGTATCACTCATTTGCATGCACATTCACACCTATGAACAATTTAGAGTGTCCAATCCACTTACTGCATGTCTTAGGAATGTGGGAGGAAGCCAGAGCACCTGGAGGTAACCCACGCAAACATAGGGAGGACATGCAGACTCCACACAGAAAGCACCCCAGTCAAGAATTGAAGTGGAGAATCTTGTGCTGTCAGGTGGCAACACTATTTGCTGCGCCACTGTGCCATCCCAAAGTGTCAAGTGATACATTAGATTATCATATCAAAAACTGTCATTGGTACTTGCATTGTAAATTGTACACTGTAAGAGATACAGAACATAGCCTGCAGACATTTTTAAAATGCCAGCATAACTTATTTTGCTTCTAGTGGACTATAATGATGATGGTTCAAGCACCCGTTTATGCTTAGATATTCTGAAGTGGATAATTCTGTTATTTCTGATGATTACATTTTATTTAATTTCTTGTTGGTAAAATGTCATAGACTAATTAAATTAAAAACAAACATCCAAAAGTTATATAGCTTTATCAAATAGAATTTAAAACACTCATGTAGGTAAATATATTTTTAAAACAGTTAGGAAGATAAATTCAAAAGAACAAATGTATTGATGCATGGTCCTAAAAAGAGTGTGGATGTGGTGGAAAGTCCATAGACTAAAGACAGCCCAAGGCTCAAGGCAGAGCCATTGCTCACTCATTTGGTGCCCAGTTTGCCTGGTGCCATTTGCTGGTATAACATCCTTCAGCACTAGGTTGAAGATGGAAAAATAAGGTCTGCTCTCCAATTTGACATTGTATGCCTGGAAAGGAGGAGCAACAGGTCCTAATGCCCTTCTTCTCTTTTTACTGCCTGCTATCTTATTTATGTGAGGAGCAAAAAAAATATCAGCTGATCACATCCCCTAGCACCTTTTGCCCCACTATAACTGCACTTGGTACATTTAATCCCACTGCTTACAAGAGTGTTTCGTGTACTGGTATGATCTCTCTCTCTCTCTTCAGACTGCTTTAATGTTCTTTAACTCCGACTATGACCTGACATACCTGCAGCTAGTGCAAAACTCCACTTCATGGCAATTGGCCACATGATGGGGGGGCAGTATTGGATGTGTCATTTCAAGCCTTTGACAAGAGACACTTTGTCTGCAGATTCCTGCTAAGTCTGTTTTTAAGATCCATTTCCTTATGTTTCAGGCTATACATAATCTGAGCTGATGCTACCTTACTATTTTACTTGGTCACTTAGGTCATCAGATAAGGGGCTTTTGCTTTTTCAAAGATTTATTTGGAAAAGCCTAGTATTGCAAGTTGTCTTTTGCCAACCTTGTCACTGCTCTCTGGATCTTGTTAACTTCTACTTCTAAGCCGTCTATGGAATAGGCTCCCCATCCATGTGAAGCAGAGTTCCTCCCTAACCCAATTCAAGTGCAACTTGGACAATTGGATGGTAAACCAGAAATTCATCCCTGGTTTGGCACCTATGTCTCTAATATGTAATGAACACAGGTAAGCTGTAAATGGTTCATCTCCCAAACCCCTCCTCATACTTATCAAGGGTATCAGAACTTGTCAGAAATTTGGGATGCATGGCTAGGCTTAAAAGGCCCTTGTGGTCGTTAGTCTAGTTAACACCTATGAACCTATGGACCTATTCAGGCTTGTGACTCAGAGCCCTCTTTCTAAAGTTCTCTAAAGTTACCAACCATTACTGTTCTTTTACATTTACTGAGTTGTTCAAGTTCTTTATTTTCATTTGTGAACTTATTTTATAGATTTATTTTTTTACCATTTTAGATTGTGTCCTACTATATTTTTCTCAAGTGTTTAACTTGTAAATTGCTTAGGACTTGAACATTTCAGAACATTAATAAAAATATGACAAAAATATAAAATAGAAGTTGGGTCAGACATGAACCTTGGGACAACTATGCTGCAGCCTTTTGTACTTATGCTGTTTAATTCCATCTGTTATTTTGATTTCTATTTGAGAAGTAATTTGAGGTTCTAGGTCCTTAGTGGGTAACTCTGAGATTAGAAAGGGGTGACACTGAGTGTTCCATGACTTAGATCAATGGACATCACAGTAACAAGCTCACCCCTGGTAAGTTCAATTGTGAAAATGTCAGTGAGGGTCACAGCAGTATCACTCTCAAGATGTGGACAAAATCTATGCAAGTAGTTGAGAGGAGGCTGTTACCTGTGTGAGTTGTTGCATTAGCTATCTGTTGATCACTTTTTTGTTCACTTCAGAAGAGAAAACAAAATAGCCATAAGTTGGCAGTTTGTTAAAGAAACTCCACTTCTGCCTTTGTGTACTGATGTTAACAGTTTAATCACTTAACAGCGTTTTCTGTATTATTAAGACTTGCTTTGGTTATACTTCTGTTTATTAAACATATAATTAAGAAACAAAGTTTTACAATTTTTGGGAAAATTAGGTCACACACCAAATACTGTGTGGATGTCATTTGGATTAATTTCTTTCTGACAATGTCAGTGAGGACTTTTTTAAACATGTGAAGATACTTAAGTTAAGAATTATAAGATTTATCAGACACTAGTGTGATGAGGTGAATAATGCTGTTAAAACTTTCTGTTATTATTGATGGAGTTTTATCAAAAATATTATGTGTTTTGGTTTAAACTGAAGTTTAATCATTTATTTGCTGCATGCAAGAAATATTTCAACCAGCTTTTTTTTTTTTTTGTGTTGATCATTGTTAAAAATGGTAGCATTTTGTTTGGCATGTGACCAGTCAAAACAGCAACATTTTGACGTTTCAGTCTGATTTAATTGTTGTTGCTACAGAATAGCTCTTTAATGGTAGAACCTCACACACATTTCATTTGTTTATAGGTTCGTAGGTGTGTACTAGGTTAATGGCCCTGGAGCCTTTACAAGCCTAGCCCAAAAAAATTTCCCAGCCACCGTGCCACCTGATGTTAGTTCACAGTGCCCCTATCCAGTAGGGCTATTGGAATGATCCCTGGGGTGAATTTTCTGTTATCCATCCATCCACTCATCAAGATTTTACATGAATGGGAAGCTTATTCTCGGGTATGGGCAGTCTTTGGAAAATGAACCTGTCCCTCCAGTATGCTCTGTTAATTGCGGTAATGAGGTTGTGATCTCTGGAGCATGTGACAAGGTAGGATTGGGATTCCTTTAGGTGTAGCATTTCAAGTAGGGCTGGGTCAGACATGGCTTTGTAAATTAAATAGAGATCACCTCTATGTAGACAATAAGAGACTGAGAACAGCTGACGTTTCTTGAGTCGGTCAATGTAGGAAATGTGTTTAAAGCCTAGGATCTTTTTTGTGGCCTCTCCAGCTGTTGTTGGTGTCTAGTCAGGTACATACCAAACAGGGCATTATATTCGATGATTGGTCTAATGAGGGATGAGTAGAGAGGGAAGATGACCTCTTTCTTCCTGGATACGAAACCTTTGGTTATAATATGCATTACATAGAAGGACTTTCTGATCATAGTGGCAATGTGGTGGTCAAAGGCAAGGTGGCTGTCAACCTGGGTGCCCAGTTCTCTTATGGCCCCTTCAGTGTTCAGTGGGCTCCCATCAACATGCTAATTCATGGGAAATGAGTTTTTTCCAAAGGGGATGATAACGAATTTTTTGGCATTAAGCTTCAGGCCATAGTTCCGACACCAGTCATTGGTCTCAGAGAGGCCCTTTTGTAGGATGTCTGCATCACTTGGGGAGTTGATAATGACTCCTAGCTTACAGACATCAGCGAACTTGGTCAGAGTCCTTCTGTGTTGGCCTGGACTTCTGAGAAGTAGATGCTAAACAGAAGATGGCCCAGGACTGAGCCCTGTGGGACTCCACTCATGTCTGGTCGACAGTCTGACTTGGAATCTGCAACTTTCACTCTGTGGGTCCTGTCTGCGAGCCAATTTGTGACCCATCTAGTGATGTAAGGGTTGATGCCTAGTTAGATGACTTTATCAATGATACCTGAGTGGGGAGTGGTATCAAAGGCCTTGGCCAGGTCGAGGTAGACTGTATGCACTTCCTTACCCTCATCCAGAGCCTTGGTGACTGCCTCGAAGAAGTCAACAGCAGGCAGGATCTCCCCTTGACAAAGCCAGACTGTGTGAGGTCAAGAGTTTGGAGATTGCCTATATCTTTGTTAAGCAGGTCCATGATGATGCACTCCATAGTTTTGATACCAGACTTGTCAGGCTAATGGAGTGATAGTTACCAGGGTCTGTAGTTGCGCCCCCTTATGGAGTGGGATGGCTGTTGCAGTGAGCCATTCATCAGGGACATAGCCTGAGGTAAGGCTGTGATTGAACAGGGCACACAGATGTGGTGCCAGTTCATTTTGTAGCTCATGTAGGATGCAGCCAGGGATATTATCAGGTTGCATGGATGCTGTATTCTTGACTTTGGACAATGCAGCTTTTACCTGTGCCGCAGAAATGGTGGGTGCCAGGCTTTCTTCTAGTATTGTGATAAGGCCTTTGGGGGGGGGGGTAAAGTTGGCACTGAATCTGTGGGCCAATATGTTGGCTATATCTGTTGGCTTGGTATAGGAAGTGCCATTGTGCAATAACTCAGAGCAAATCTGGGAATTGCCTTAGAGGTTTTGTGATATAGCCATAGAAGGCTTTGTGGTTGTTTTTGGTGTCAGCCGCAATTCTGCCTTCATAGCTGGCTTTAGAGGATTTGATAAGGGATCTCAGCTTTTTATTGAGACTGATAAGGGAGGTTTTTCAGTCTTATGACTTTATATTTTTCTGCAACAGTTTGTTCCTCCTTTTGTAGAGTTTATTGATGGCTGGGGACTACCAGATTGACTTCCTTTTTTGGAGGAGACCGTCTTAGTTCTATTTGTCATCATTTTCCTTACATCCGAGCATACACTAATATGCTTTTAAACACTGCAGTGCAGTTTATTGTTTCATCAGTGCTGCTCATTCTGCTGGTGTGCTTTGCACTGACCTTTTATCTGGCCTTTACCTTATTGTAGGAATATTGGGATATTCTGTGTTTAAGTAATGTTTGCTGCACTGTATCAAGTGCTCTGTCAGAATGTAGCCTGATGAAACAACCTGAAACAACCATTTGACATTACTAGCAAGTAATGGATTAGTACTGCCTTAGTGATTTCAAATGTCAACAGTTTTCTTTCATTCATCATTCTCAGCTCATCAGAACCCATTCTGCCTCATGTAGGCGGGCACACATATTCATAATACATCTCTAAGGCATTCCCAAAAACTCTCATCAGAAGAAAAATGGACAAATAATAAAGTTGGGCCAAATTCGAAAAGACCATCTCTCAGTGTAAGTGACTTACTTTGATATAAGGCCTATCTGGAAAAAAAGTATTACACCAAGAACCTGATTCCAAAGGACATGCTCTCAATATAAGCGGTCAAGTCTTTTGGAATAGGGCCCGTTATGTCATATAATGGCAGCATATGTCACTGTATAATAGCAGTAAATCATGACATATGTGTGAGTAATTCACAGTTTACCCATGATGTTGAGGAATCTATGCTAAGATCATCTGACTTTATTTATTTATTTTATTTATCTACCTGAATATTTCAATCGGGCCATATAATACCCCTTTTCAGTGCTAAGTACATCATAGTTGATGTAGCATGATAATTAGGCAAAAAATGTGCCAGATAAAATATTACTTAGTTACATACAGACATACATATAAAATAAAATAAAATAAAAAAAAACTTTTATAATACAGTAAACTCTCAGTTAACTGGAACTCAACAACCAGAACTCTCAAGCAACCAGAAAAAAAAAAGATCGAAGAACTACAGTACAATTTTCATGTGTTGTACTTTCTGTTTCTCTCCTGCAGAAACATACCTTACATTTTTAGAGTTTTAGGATTTTAAAAATGTAGAAGTGAATAAATTCCCTCCCTCTCTCCCCAACGTAAGAACAAGTCAAACCAAGTATTAGTCAGGCCTATTTTTAATAGTAACTTTCAAGCAACCAGAAACTAGTTATCTGGCATTTACCAATCCCCATGGGTGCCGGTTGACTGAGATTTTACTGTAAACACATCTTACAAAGAGGTAAAAACATTAGATTACAATTAAATGTTAAAAGCAGTTTTCAGTATTTGATGGTTCCACGGTAGTAGCAATGTAGCAGGTTTCAAAGTAGTGATGCTTTGGTCTTAGGAGTATAGACAGAGATGGAAGCATTTGTGTAGGATGTGAACTTGAAAGTTAAATAAGAAGGGAAGATGTAATTAAAGTAGACTAATTACAAGTGCTTGTAAGGACAGAAGAATAAGTAAGCAGATACTGTGGATAAGAAAGTAGTTAGTCAGACAGTTGGGATGGATCATTGATGTAATCTAACATTTAGAAGATGGGCATGGATGTTTCTTTTTAAACTAATTTTAATGCCTAGTTCCCAAAGTGGCCAGGTTATAGTATTTCATTAGGCATCAGAGATAAAACACTATGCACTTCCCACCAAGGCTACACCATGAATTATTAATTTGACGCCAACAAATATTGCTAAAAATACAGCTGCAAAACAACACAAATACAGAGCACCAATGGTTCAAACGAGTTTTACTTTGACCACTAAGACATCTGGTACTTCTGCTTTTCACCTTCAAGGATACAAGAAAATGCAACAGCTTTCAATGTATACCAGGTGAACCCCTCTTCATAATTGCAACTCATCAGTTCTTAAAGTGCCCAGTACAAACATTGACAAAATACAAATATACAATGATCATCCATTAATATTCCAGAACATGCACTCTGAATGGCCAGCATGCCCATTATAAATCCCACAATATACCAACGGATAAAGGTCCAGTCACCCAAACTTTTTTCCGTTGGTATAAAGTGTCCAAAACTTTTTTTTTTAATTAAAAAAAAAAAAAAAAATGGAACAACGGAGACTTTCGTTTCTCCGTTGCTTCTGTTTCAAAGCATTGATGTACTGGGTATGCGTGGGAACGCAAGTCCCATACACATGCACAGTACATCAACACAAGGAAGCAGTATATCACCACTGGCGGAAGAACAGTAATGGGCCATTATATGCCTTCATGATTAAACCACTCCAACCGTGGATAAATCTTCAGTATACCACACCACGTCATCAGGTATTGCTTAAATATAAGCATATATGTATGTATATATATATATATATATATATATATATATATATATATATATATACACACACACACACACACACACACACACACACACAAAATACATACATCTGTATACAAACATACAAATATACAAATAAGCAACTATAAATATTAATATTAGCAAACCTTAAATAATTGAATTCAGTTTAGTTCATTCAGTTCAAATTGACTTCCAAGATGAGACCCCTTGGGTGACGTGTAGCAAAATTTCAAATTAACTTACACTCCAATTCATTCAATTTCTGACTGATGTCAACTCCCCTGTCCAAACTAGGTTGAGCTAATATGCTAAAGAAAAATGAACTAACAACTCCACCATGAATATTATTAAAATGTTCATCTACAGGACTTTTAAAGATCTTATTCTGAATATCCCCAAATGTTCCATAATTCTGACTTTAACAGCCTTTTTAGATTGTCCTATATACCATTTAATGTTACTGCATCCACACTCCACTATGTAAATCACCCCACATGATTTACAAGTGAACCTTCCTTTAGAAATAAATCTCCACCCATTCATACGACAACCTATGATATTCCTTAACTTACTACACACTTTACACTCCCCACAGGCAAATGAGCATACCAAATCAGGAGGCACATTAAATAATGCTATATTTAATAACTCTTTCAGATTCAAATATCTTCTATAGGAAAACCTCACAGTACTAGGAAATAGATGTCCCACCATCTCATCCATACAAACAATATGCCAAAAAATCCAAAATCAACTTCCTAACTATTCCTGAAAACAGAATACTTAGATACGAAATACAAATCCTTTTCAGAATGAACAAAACCCTTATCACCTACTTTCCATCCAGTACCAACCTTACTACCACTACCATTTTTATCAAAGTCCTTTCATTACCACTAACACTCCTCAAGGCATTATCTAAGATTTCTTCTTTATAACCTCTCTCTAACAATCTCTTTTTAACTTCCAGTAAATGCCCAGTCTTATGCTTCTCCTCTAAGGTGTTCCGAAAAATCCTTTTAAACTCACCATAGGGCAGTGAATCCATCAAATTGGGGGGGGGTACATACTATCAGCATGCAAAAAATTAACTGCAGTTGGTTTCCTGAATGGTCTAAAATGGATCCTAAACAAACTGTCAACATAAAATTCTACATCCAAAAACTGGATTTAAGAATTGCGTTCCACCATAGAGAACTTCGAACCATGGTCATTATTATTCAATTCCATCAGAAAATCCCCAAAATCTGAAGGGTGCCCCTTACAAATAAAAAGCAAATCATCAATAAACCATTTCTACAATACCACATGCTTTCTATAAAACTCTGTGCCATAAACAAACTTCTTTAAAAAAAAACATATAAATAATTGCTTACACTGGAGCAAAAGGGGCACCCATTGCTGTACCTCGCCTTTGAAAGAAAACGTCATTATTAAACTTAAAATAATTATGAGTCAAACAAAATTCCAGCAGCCTACCAATGAAAGCAGTATGTGGACCTTCTCCATCATGTCCCAAATAGCTTCCAGACCCCATCTAAGGTGCATGTTGGTGTATAATGAACTCACATCCACAGAAACCCAGTAATAATCTTTTTGCAACTTAATTGTGCTTACCATCTGAAACAGACATTGGGTATTTGCAACATAAGCTGGTATTTTTACCAAAAATTCTTTAAACACAGAGTCTAAAAATATCCCAACATTCTACAAAAAATGACTGAATCCCGGAAACAATCTTCCTCCCTGGATTATCCAAAAGATCCTTAAGCACTTTTGGGAGAGCAGAGAACATTGGATCACGGGGTTTAGACAAATGTAATTTTTTAACATCTTCATTTGTCAAAAAGCCTAAACTTTCACCCCTTTCCAGTAATTCAAGAAGTTCAATATTAAATTCAACATTTGGGTTATGGGTTAGTCTTACATAATCAACCCCAACTGACAACAACTGGTAGACCATTCTATTATAATTAGCTGTAGACATGATTACCCAATTGCCCCCCTTGTCAGCTTTCTTAAACACATACTGATCCAATGACCCTCTCAGCTCATTTAAAGTTCCCTATTGAGATTTAGTTAAATGGTATTGCTTATGCAACTTCACAAACTCAGCATTTTCAAATTCCACCTTTTTACAAAGCACTTGCTCAAATAAACACACTGCAGCAGAAAACTTGGGCAGTACAAAGTTGCTCAAAACAGGCAATTGAGGAATTACCATAGCCCATGTTAAAACCTACATTGACTGCATCAAAATGATCTTTATATGACAGGTCATAATTAAATATAGAAACATTTAACAAGGGGTCAACTTCTTCTTCAACATCATCCCCCAAATCAATAATAACATCTTTACTTTTTCTGTCAATGTTTCTTTGGTCAAAATAGACAATAACGTAATTCTTTGCAAAAACTTTTTATCTCAATCAATACTTCAGCCAGTGTAGGAATTTTAGTAGGGACAAACTTCGTGTCCCTACCCAATAGGCTAACAATAGACTCGGTAAGCACCAAATCTGACAACGTCACAACTTTTACGCTATTACAATTATTTATAGAGTCACTCAAGTTCAATACTGAAGAACTAAAGTCCACATTCTGAAGAGACATTTTAAATGCATGTGCACTAAACCCCGAACAGCTCGGCAAACTCCTCCAATCATTTAAGCCTTCTTTTTTTTGCCTTGATTCTTCCGCCCCTTCGTATATCTCCCTTTGGAAAAAAAACAGCTTTATCTTTCACTGCAAAGTAGCTTGAAGAGACCAATAACTCCTCTCCTTCAATATTTTCAAAGAAAACACTTTTTTTAGAAAGCATTTCCACAGAAGAAGTCGATGAGTCCCTTCTAATGTAAACAGGATCTGAAGACTTTCTGACAATGAACTTGGAATGTCCCCGACATGGTGTACATTGCCAAGTATAGACAAGCCAACTACAAAAATCACCTAAGTCTCTCACAATTTTTTTTCTTTTTATGATTAACAGTTTGCAACTCAATCATCTCCAATTTGGTTTTGATTTCACTCATTTTAGCTGCAAAGACAATTTCAGAGGATTCATTCACAAGCTTTTGTTGCAGCTTAACAATCTGACACTGCAATTTCTCATTTAAATGCATGTTCCTTTTAACTAAAATATGAATCCAACCCAATGTGCAGTCCAGTGAAACCTTTTTTTCACTCATCCAATAAATCATGCTCATCTTCAGTGAAATCTGAAGCAGGAAAGCTTGTCAATTCTCAAACCCCTCTGGGTTATACCCAAGTCCAAATATTTTTCTAATAGCTTTGTATCAAAATACAAATTCACCTATTTGGTTATCAGTCTTTCAAGTTGCTTGGACTGCACACTGGAATTAATTTCATCAGCCAACATCCAGGGATCACGATTAGCCAGTTTGGTCTCACCTTCTCTAAGCAACTCAGAGAACAACAATTTCCTCTGCTCCACTGGGGTTCGAAATACCCCAGGGTGTGCATCCACTCTGTCCAAAGACATATTAAATAAAGCACAATAAAATAGCACCAAAAAAACACAAATATAGAGCACCAATGGTTCAAACGAGCTTTACTTCAACCATTAAGACATCTGGTACATGGGCTTTTCACCTTCAAGGATACAAGAAAATGCAACAGCTTTCAATTTATACCAGGTGAAACCCTCTTCATAATTGCAACTTATCAGTTCTTAGAGTGCCCAGTGCAAACACTGCCAAAATGCAAATATAAGCATATGAATGAATTATTAACTTGACACCCAACAAATATTGCTAAAATATAGCTGCCTAAGATATTTGCTAAAAACAAATATTACTGTTTCTCATGCCTTAAGAATTCACAACATCATCAAGTAATTCTCCATTGTCGTTGAGTTAAAAAAACAAAAAAGGTTTATGCAGGCAAAAACAACCAGTCATACCTTCAACTCAACAGTACATTTTTAAAAATCACTTTTTTGCAAACTATACAGTTGCTAGGTGGCCTACATTTCCCCATCTTTGGGGGGGTGGGCACCCCCTTACCAGATATACCAACTCCAAGGTCACGCAATGGTAGAGAAAATTTATTAAAAATTGAATCAGTGATACACAGATAGAAACCACACCAGCAATCATTTCCTATTAAAAACAGTGCCGGGAAATCTAGAACTGGGGAGGGGGTTAAACTCAACCAGTAGGAATATCAATGATCTTATACTCAGTAAGTAGTAGGGCAGCCTGTCATACTATGAATGATATTTGATTTTTAACAAAGTTAAATTTTAAGCGTAACACAGCATGTATGCCTTTAGATGCCATTATCATTTCACAGCAACACAATTGCAATGGGAAATAAACATGGCTATGCATAGTATGCCACTTCTGAAAAAACTGTGGTAATGTGCTTAGGACAGTAACAGTTAAAAAATAATCTAAGAATTTAATAAGTCTGAATGCACACATTGTTTTAAAGTAGACCGGCTTTCTAATGTGGTTAATATTACAAATAATTATTTTGTTCTACTGGAGTCTAGGTTGCATAAATTAATTAGTGGGTATTTTCATATACTAATTTCATCAGTCATTAAAACAAAAAAAATTATTAACTACCTCTGAACAAAGCTAATAAAGATTCAGTAAGTAATGCATTAGCTTATATCTTCAGGGTCCTGTAAATATAATTATTCACTGAATTTGAAATTACAATGTAGTGTTTACAAGGTGTTTCTTACCTTACATGTGCCAAGGCACAATGGCCAAGCAAGCAAAATAAATAATTAATCAAATAATTCACTTATGAGACATGTTGTTTTAGTTTTCTGCTACAAAAACATGTTGCCTTCCATGCAGGCATCAGCTACACCAAAAGTTTTATGCCAGTGAGCGTACCACAGATAACATGCAGCAATGATGACTAATTTTGATCCTTCTTTCAGAAATATAGTGTCACTTGAAAAATAGCTATGTAACTCAGTCACTTTTGTATCATCCTATACATTTTACACACATTTTCGATTTATTGGAATTTCATGAAAATACATTTTTCCTTATAGCATTTTTTAACATGTATGATATTAATGAAATCTATTACAAGTACTATTTCCAGGTTAGTCTGTCTCCCAAGGCAAAATCTGAGAAGGCACCCACCCAACTATTCTTCAAACTCTGGTCCACAGTATGAAAGCATAACATAGAGAAATTGTGAAAGGCCATATATCATGCTGCACTCTCTAGGGAATGTATCTGAAGTGTGGGCTGGAAGAAACAAAGAGTCTGGCAAAAGTTTGTTGGGGACTGCTAAGCACTAAGAGATTTATTTTGCTAAAAAAAAATTAAAATAATCTGGAACTGAAACACATATCAATAGAACTTTTATATAGACTTATTAAATTATTGACATTGTATAATTAATGGTACTGAATTATTGCTACACTATATGGCAATCTTCTTTAAAGTACTTACCGGAAAACATAGCTGTCAACTGTCCCTGATTTTGCAGACTGTCCCTGATTTCCATCATAAATTTGCCCTGTCCCTAAAAACATATTTGATTTTCGAATAAATCACTGAGGGTTACAATCAGTCAATAATACCAAACATTAGTAATTTATATTTATTATACCTCAGAAACTGCTAGTTGATTGCAAAATATTTTGTTCTGTTGACTTTGTAAGTGAAGTGTAGTAACATCTGCAAATTATACATGATTTGTGGCCTTTGTTCCCCCTTTGAGTTAGCATTCTCCAGAATTCTTGAGCAAAGAAGTTGAAAGCTATCACTGCTGAAACTACACATAACTATTATTTCCTGAAACATCAACATATTGTATTGGTAGCCAAACCGAATTGTTTTCCAGTTCCAGATGCTAAAGCCTACATCGAATTTGTAATTGAAATCGTACTCCTGCATTCATTCCTTTAACAAAAGATATAGAATCTACAGGAATGTAAACTAGGCCAGCAATATTCTCACCCTCCAGTGCATGGCCATAAGTTATGGTCTTCAGCATTTTGGAATAATAAAAGCTTGTCAAATGCTAATTTAATGGATTCTGAAGAACTGACATACTAATTTGGAACTTCCTACGAACTATGAACTCTTAAATGTTAAGGTTTATCTTTTATTCCTCCTTTGACACAAAAATCACATGTAGATTTAATTTTTATTGTCTTGTGCACACAAACAAGAATAATTAAAGTAAAGAAAATATTTAAGTACTCACTGTTACCATATCTTAAAATGCTCATATGATCCTTATGCCTAGATGGTTACACAGTAAAACAGAAAACTCTAAAAAAAGAGATTGCAATGTAACTAATAACTTCTTATTCTGTCAAGGTTTCATGATGCAGAACATTGTACATAGACTCTTCCACAGATTAAGAATATGTGTCTCTGATTTCCAGAAACAACGCTATCTCAAAATTTAACAATTATCTAGAATCATAAAAATTCAATGCCATTTCTTCGGGAATAGTAACACTCCCATTTGATGCCAGCAAGATGAGAAGGCAGAGGGTTCTATTTTTACAAGAAGCGTTACATTCAAATTCTAAAACTGCCTCTGAAGTGCAACATTTAAGAGGGGGTCTTGACAGATTACTGCACTCCTGAGGGCTCAATCTTTAGATAAGACATTCAACTGAGGTCTCATATTCTTGTGCTAGTGATAGCTCAAGTGAATTGCAAAAGGCTCTGTTGTCCAACAAAGCAGCCAACATAGTGGCATTATGGCACACAACAAACCACCCAGAGATTCCAAGTGAAACTTTAACCAATATGTCCCCAGAGTATCATAATGATCCTCAGAGTGGTACAAAGGCTGACCACATCCACTAGACTTACTATGATAGTATAGTATAAACAGTTGTCCCTCTTTCCTGGAACAATTTGGGAAAGTGCAAGTCCTTGCCTTGAAGCATGTGTATTTGGCATAATCTTTTGTAAACAATATTCTGTGGGACAATGATCATAGAAAGTCCTGCATTTTAAGATGTCATTTGGCTATTTAACAACATTCATCTCAAAAGGGCCTCTAAATCTACCCAAGAAAATCACTTGCACATACACTCAGGACAAAGGGATATACTTTCATCTGTAGACCTCTCCAATTCATAAAACTCAAGTCAAAATGATGAAAAAGGAACATTATTCTATTCAGCCATCTTGGAGTATCACCACACCAACAATCCTACCATAATTGATAAAAGAACTGGAATATTTTAAATGCCCACAATTTACCCACCGTCTGTTTAGAGATAAACACTGTTAAAAATAGAACATTTGTTAACATTTTTTGGGCTTCACAGTCCTCCTTCACCCTTGTGACTCCAAGATATAATATATACCTTTAGTAGAAAAGTTCAAATGATTTCACTTAAATGTTTGAAAAATTATACAAAATATCAGAGATTCTCTCTTTGTGCTGACAAAATATACTTTATTTTATTCATGAAAAAATAAGGGCAAAAATACATCTCTGTATCACAAAAGCTTTCTTTTGACACATCTTTGTTAGCCATCCTAACACCTTTGCCATCAGCACATCCTTGCTAGTGATGACATCATCCATAGTTCTAAAATATAGCTCCAAGACCAGTGTGAAAATGCTGCCACCAGTACAGAGTCAGTACCTCAATTTACCAAATAACTATTTGATTTGGCTGTGCGAAGATTAAACCTTTTGATGCATGTGAAGGATATTTTCTTCAACATTAACATATCTGAACCATAGAAACAGTCATAGCAGTTAAGACAGTTGTGCAAACCAATAAAATCCAGGCCTTAAGTTTTGCTCTGTTAACATTCCTAAACAAAAAATCAGTATGGACAATAAAGAGATAAGGACATGCTTGACAAACTTGCTTTTTCCCCTAACAAATGGGAAGAAAATCTGAGACCTGACTATTCATCTTAACCCAGAATGAATAGCCCTCAAATAATATCCAATATATGTACTATACTTTCCAGAAGACTATTTAATCGTACTAGTAACTGCACTAAGTCAAAAGCATATAGTAGAGTCCAAGAATTCCACTCACATGTATGAGATACCAGTTCTACAGGAAGATGAAGACAAAAATGGACCTCCCAAAGCTGATATCTATGTATAATAATTTTTTTCTGAAACAACACCAAAATATTTTGCAGGTTTCGAAATCTTTCTCACTATAGTAGTGGGGGGGGGGGCTAGCTCTCTTAATGGTAGCAGCCTGATTTTAATAAACAACTTTCATAAATCACAACAAAAACTGTAACACAGGTGCACATATGTTAAATATTTTTTCACGTAGTATACAGGTTTTCTTTTTAATAATTATTATTCACTCTGAGTTTAAATAAATTGTTCAATTCCTTTCTTCTTTTAAAGTTTACCCTTTCTCCTAAGAATTATTCTGCAAGTATTGCTCCCCCAGATTCCATTTACTTCTCTGCATTTTACTCTTTACGTTTTATAAGGTACCACCATTATTTTAATTACAGATGGTTTAAATTTTGATTTCCATTTTCTAGTAACTGCTTTTTTGATAGCCAGTAGCATTAAAGTTAGTTAGGCCTTGCTATATCTAAGGAATTCAAACTTTAGGTCTCGGCTCAAAAAATAATTCCCAACAATTTGCTTCCCCAACATTTCTGAAAAAAACACTCTGTAGGGAATGTTTAAAGTGTACCAACTTGTTACATTCCAGAAACATATGTTCCCACTTATCTCTCAACTTCTCATCATACCTCCAGCATTTGCTATATACCTGAGGAAAAATTCTTTCTAGTCTGCTTGAGGTATAAAAAATATCTGTGCAAACACTTCCAAGTAAAACTTCTAAGCCTTCTCACACTTTGTTGCACAAATGGGAACCATACAGAAGTCTTTCCATCATTCTTTTGTAAACTGGTTTTACAATGCCCATTCCCAATATTTTCTAACTTCCTCTGATTGATTCTTATAGTTGTGTAATATTTTATGTGTCCTAATAAGCATTTTTTCTACAGTCAACTAAAATTCTACCATAACTGCTTTTTCATTTAGCACTCCCCTACCCTTTGTTCTTTGCCTATATTTTATCAGTCCCTGAGATGGAAGGACGGCTCTTTCCTCCATTTTAAACTTCTGCTTGGTCTCATCCCACTATATTAACTCTCTATCCCTAGTTATTTGCTCCCAATATGTTGGTTCCTTTGTTACTTTTCTCCAGTAAAGTCATCTCCCTCTTGCCTATTTTCTGTACGCTAACTTGCAGTCATCCCTAATAATAAAATCTCCTTTCTCCATTACCATGTTGGTTTTGTTCTCGGAATACCCAAAGGAACAAAGCAATTGTATGAGGCAACATGGAATGGAAACCTGCTCAGGATGTATTTATGTGTGTATATCACAAATGGATAGATAACCCTGACATGACCTGGACAAAATAAAAGTCCATGCCAGCATTATACGATTAATACATCAACTAATGGGCAAATTTAGTAAATGTCTGGGTACAGTTATGTGAGTATGATGTATCTATGCTACTGTATCAATGATATGATGGGTGTCCTTCCTGGTAATAGTGCCACACCATAGATGCTGACGTAAATAAGTGAATCAAAGTACACATGTGAGTGCAGTATATTGTAATTAATATGATATATAGCCCTGAAGTGAGCCTTGTTAAATCATGACTAAAAGCTGTATGACACTAAAGTTATAGACATATCATCCAGGTGAAACATTAACATCTATTACTAAGGGAATTGCTAAAGATCTGCATTGAACATACACCAAATGTGCATTGGCTGTTGTTGTTGTTCTCCTCCCTTTAACTCCACTGTGCAGACATTGGCAACGTCAACTGTCCTCAGGCTAATTCTGTTAGATTTTGACAAGGAACACATGACAAGAACTAGTTTAGAACATTGATTACTTTCTGCCCTTTGTGCTAAACAGTAAAAACTGCAAAGAAAACCCAGGCAAGCTACAATTTTCATTGTGTGATACCTTAAAATTCCTGTAATGGAGGCCTAAATGACCCCTCAAGGACATCAAGTGTCTCAGCTACATGTCTTCTGAATGTCCATGAATGTCCATAACTTTTTTTTACTTTACTTTCCGGCCAGTAAAGCCAAACCAATTTGTATGAGATCAAGCAATACAGATTATTATTATTGAGGAAATAAATAATGCTTGTGAGCGTTCATTGGCGTAGTCAGCATATGCATCTTGACAGACTCAAAAGCATCCCAGGGACAGTTCTCAGAGAGGTGTATATCAACCACTGACACCACAAAAAAAGCTCACCTGATGTGAAATACGGAACACACTTGAAGAGATTACATCACTATCCTAATATACTGGCTGTGGCTCCCCTAACATATACTGTGAGACCTAAAAAAATTGTCCCACTTATTGTGCCATATCTAGATTCTTTGCCTAAACCAATCCTGTCTGTCAGGCAGACCTTACCATATTCAAACACCTGCAAATCATATTATACACTCTACAGAGCTATGTCTGCCACAGGAGATAGGAGTGGAAATTGTCAGAGATAACACATTAAAGGTGTGAAGTAAGAAAGGGCATTAATGTATCCAATACAAATTTTTCTGTGCAATGAAAACGATGTAGTTATGTTATTGTTTACTAACTGTGAACAGTCCAATATCACTGTTGTCTGGCCCAGCTACTCCTTGCTGTCTACAATGTTTTGCAAACATGCAGGCCCAAATTCAAACCACAGTCTGAGTAGAGAAGCTAGCATTAACTGCATGCCACTGGAGCACTCTCACCACAAAAGTCATACAACAACCATTTGACTACTATGAAATCCTCAATGTGTTGATAGGTGTTTGACATACAAATGGATAGAAATAACTTGGTGCAATGTTGCATGTGTCACATTAGTGCACTCATGTAAGATTGCCCTTTGCTGGAATTAGGCAGAAAGTCCACAAGCGACCAAAATGTGTATTACTCACGCATGCTACAAGAAAAGTCTTGCTACAACTCTGTGAAGTCATGACATAATATAATTGTATGCAAACATTTTTTTTTGAGGATAAAGTGATGAGGAGATAGATCTCACACTGTAACTGTGCACATTACAACTGTGGTGGATGTCACTCATGCATAGCACTACACTGGCACACACTGATAATATTTAATTATTGCAGGTTTTAAATACCTGCCTATGTGACCACATAAGCTGCATGATATTGTACAGAATGAATGCACCACAGGATTCTTACTATAACTGACAGATATGAAAGCATCACATCATCTTATTGTTATAAAACATATGTGTGCCTGTAACTTGGTTAAGAGTCGTGTGATCTGTCTCTTGCTCTCAGAATACTGCATGATACTAGGTGTAGCCAAACACACGTTTGTATAACGCAGTCGCCACTGTGACTGTAGAAGCAGAATCATTAACAATGTGCAGATAATCCCTAATTTGAACTTGTCGCTTACTAAGGTAACAAGCTACAGAACATTGTGTCTTTTTCTCATAACACTGGAAAAGGATTACTAGTAGGTTTAGAAAAGCCACATTAACAAATAGCATTAACAGTATTTAACAGAGGCATTGTCTGTGCTAAAATAGTAGTGCACACACACACACACACACACACACACACACACACACACACACACACACACACACACACATTGACCAAGAACCACAAGCACTTACAGCTGTGAGAGTGCACATTTGAATGGATGACATCACCATTGTTTTAATACGGTGATGTATCTGCTAAAAGGGAGTGAAAGTGATGGCATTGCCCACTAACACTACACCACTACACATCATGTACTAGTTAAAGCCATTTCCACATAGCATAAGAGAGACACACACACTCACACTAGGCTTCAAACCACCGACCTATTATTTGCACAATCTAGAGCTATGAGACTGCAATTTTGAAAGTAGTACATTATCAGTGAGTTGCTAAAAACTGGGCTTTGCCTAGGGATGCTAGAAATTGATGAGGAACCCTCTCCCAAGGTAAGTATTTCTTCTAAATGTAAGTGTACAAATGGATCTTCTGATAGAACCAACTGAACATGCCAATACATACAGTCATACTATTCAGACAGCTGTTGAAGACTTGTGGGGGTGGAGGGTGAGAGGGGCATTTAGTAATCTAAAAAAGGCAATTTTTTAAAACTATTTACTACCACAACATAGGTTCACTTGGAGGACATTTTAAGCTTAGCCAATTCCCTTTTGGTGCTTGAATTAACATTTCTTGATTGGTCTTACCTATCCCATGGCTGCTAGTTGTATATTAGCCCTAGTGAGAATAAATGTGATCATACTATGGATGATTTGAGGGGACCCATCTAAGGGATGCAGCATTTAGGAACTGCCTCTATCCATTAGTGGCATGAGGGGCAATCTTGGAGTACATTTTCTATTACCCAGCCTTAGCTCCAAGTTGCATTTGAATATGGATAGGGATGAGCTTTGTTTTACTTGAATGGATAGTCTGTTCTGGAACAGTGTTGGCCTCTGTGATATATATCCATTTCTCCACAACATTCAGTTTAGATACCTAGACTGAGTGTTTCTGATGCCATTTGACTTGCTGATGTTCAGTAGGTCCATCTGTATTAGATCAGAGGATGCCTTGTATGCCAGACATGTCACCTCTAAGCACTCTGTAGGATACTGAGTATAGTGATAAATCTTTGAGGTGGTTCATGCAAGACCTGTTGTTTAGGACTTGTATCCTTTTAGTAAGGTATCTCTGTGGGTATTCCAATTGTTGCATGGGTCTGGACAGATACATGCCAAATTGGGCATGATACAGAATGATTGACCTAATGAGGGCTTTGTAAAGAGGGACAATAACATATCTAGATCTAGTCACAAGCAATTTATTTATAAGCTGTGCAATATAGAAAGACTTTCTTATGACTCTGGGCACATATCGGTCAAAAGTTAGGTCACTGTACAGACAAGTTCTCAAATGCCCAACAACTGGGTCAGTTCTCAGGGGGCATTGTCAATTTGGCAGTTCCCCGGAGTAGATGACTTCTCAAAGGATTTGATAATGTATTTTTTGGAGTTTAGCTTCAATTAATGATTCTAGCACCAGTTATTTTTTGGGACAAACCTTCCTGCATGATGGTTAAGTCATTTGGGGATTCAATAACTGCTCCTACCTTGCAGTCATCTCAAACTTAGTCAGCCAAAGTACTTTGGTATTTATTTCCTTTTACTTTTGAGAGGTATATGCTACACAGAAAAAGTCTCAGCACCGAACCCTGGGGAACTCCATTGGTGACTGGTCTCTTCCCCTATTTTGATCTCCTGCATCCTGTGAGCAAGCATACATGTATGCAATCTTTGATTCACCTTCTTGATTGTATTAACCTGATTGTATTAAATTATATTCCTTGTATAATACAGCACCACTTGTTAGAATGTGTTTTAAATGTATAGTTTGGAACAGTCTTCTAATAAGCAATGAAACAAAATGTATGAACCAATAATGACAAAACTACCCATTCAGAAAATTTCAACCATAAAAGGCCACTCAAAGTTTTGTCATTACAATCCACAAGTATCAGTAAATATGCAAAATCTCTGCAGAAGTAAGTCATCTAAATAATTCCACATTAAAGGGATATGCAACTAATGAAGAGGTTGCTGCTAGAAAACAATTTATATTTTGTTTCATCTACAAATAAAGTGTCTGTTGCCCTTGAAGAATAAATCGTCTATGCTACATTAAAAAAATGATACGCTAGTAATTTTGCAATGGGGAATGGATGGCAAACTGATAGCAGAAACATAGTTACTAAGTAACTCCTCCAAAGGAGGATATGCATAGGACTGCAGCATCCACACCCTTTAAAGTACAGCACAGTACAGTATCAGCGATCCATCTGCATACTGAGAGAGTAGAACCCTCAGCCTTCTGCATCAAAAGCAAGTATACTACTTGTTGTGCTACTAAAAATGCAAATGACTTACCATAAGTAGCACTAAACTTCTCTTCCCCTGAAGCTCTCAACTCTTTGTAAAATCCACTTGACACTCAACTCAATCTCTCATTGCAGCACAAGAAATCTGGAAAAAGTCAAAATGTATTTGGGGGGGGTGGCAAAGGTCCAAAACCTGGGACACATTTTAATACTGCTTGTATAATCTTAGAAAGTTGCTAAAATAAAGTGTTATGCATTACCATGTGCTTCCTGAAAGATAGGAAGACTGAAACAGGGCTATCATTCTTTAGTAGAGAATTCAGTTCTCGCTGATTTGCCAGAAAACCACACATTTTAACAGGAACAGACCAAATGTATGAGCCAAACGTTCTGTGAAAATCTGGACAGTTGAGAGCTATGGACCCAACTCCCTAAATTACAAGTGGTGGCATGGGTAGAGAATTCAGGCTCTTGTTTGAGCCTGAGTAACACTAACCACCAGGTATACCTAACTGGAGCATTTTACACACACACACACACACACACACACACACACACACACACACACACACACACACACACACACACACACACACACACACACACACACAAATACTCCCTCACTCATAGACAGTGTTGTATTCAAACACCTATCTAGTTTCACAATCTAGAGAACACTGTATCAACCACAAAGCCACAAGAGAAGTGTGACTTTAAATGTGTGATAATGCACACTTGTAATAATTACTACATCAGTGTGTTCCAAAGAAGCTAGTGTGCGTCTCAGGTTTAAATGAAAAGGCATGTGTCTTAACAGGCAGAAGTAACAACAATGTGTTGATCACAAGTAATTACATACTGCTCAGAAAACATATCTATCCTGTCATCCATGTCCCATTATTAAGCCTTTCAGTATACAGGCACTCAGCTATTAGTGTATCACACCCAGCAACAAGATGTCTGACTGTTGCCAGTTCTGTGTTACAGAACTTGCACTTGTCTGTTTCTCCCACATGTTTAATGGACTTATTAAACCAATGTGTATATGGTCTACTATCCTGGGCCTCTAAAACGAACGTGTTAGCTTTTGGTTTCCATTCACCTCTACTTAACCATTCCTATGTTGTATCCTGATTGACATGATGTTATTCCAGGAGTTTTCTGTAGTTGTAAGTATATTTTTGACTCTTCTACATTTCTTACCTTCTCATCTGATCCTTCTCCTTATAATTTTTCTTTGCTTTTTGACACATTCAGTTTCAGACTGAGTTTTATCTACTTCTGGTTTGATTTCCTTTCCTGCTTAACACTAATATGCTTCTACTAAACTAAGCAGGGAAGTCATCTTAGATTTGATCCCTTCGTGTTTCAAAGCCTTCACTATATTTGGATCTGCTGAGATCAACAGATATGTATGCAATCATATGATTACAGATCTATACACGTAATCAGTTTTGAGGAGGCCCATACCACCTTTAGAATGAGGAATATTTAATCTTGGTATATGTTAACTTTTTTATATCATTTGATAAGCGTGAAGCACTTTTCTTGCTTCCCTGTCCAGCTGATCCAATATGTTTTGGGGCCAGTCAGTCACACCAAAACTATAAGTTACAACAGGAATAGCAAATTGGTTTCTAGCTTAAACTTTGTTACTAGATGTCAGAGCTATTTTCAGTATTCATTTTTGTCTGAGTTTTGTTTGCATTTTTTCATGATTTATTGTCAATCTTTTATCAATTCCAAAATATTTATACACCCCCTCCTGCTAAAGTTTCTTTATATCACATTCTTGTCCATGACTGATATTTGTTCGGTGCTGCAGGGTTCCTGCTTTAAATGTTACTTTGACACATTTATCAAGACCAAATGACATTCTTATCTCATCTGAGAAAGTTTTGACCACTTCCAGTTGTTTTTTCAGCTCCTCATATGATGAACTATACAGTTTTAAATCATCCACAAAAAGAGGATGAGAAATCTTTACACTTTGTTGTTGTCTGGGAGCCAAATTGTAACCATGACCTAATCTGTTAAGTAGATAACTCAATGGGTTAAGGACAAAACAGTAAAATAGCGGTGATGGAGTCACCCTGGAATATTCCCCTTTGAATTTTTATCCCTGGAATAATAATCTATTGTTTATCATGTCATAGCTACAAAGTGGTTTGCCACTGTCTCATTGTCACTTTAATGTAATTGATTGATGTTGGGAACATCTTATACATCTGTAAGCACTCTGTTATCCATTAATGTGAGTTGCTGTTAAATGCTTTTTTGTAATCTGTCCATGCCATACTTAGATTCTTCCCCTTTTCACAATTCTCCATTATGACTTTTTTTAACACCAACTGATCCTTTGTTCCATATGACTTTCTTTTGTTACCTTTTTGTTCTATTGCCATGATTGAGTTTTCTTCTAAATGACTATAAACTCAATTCCAGTATCTAGTTTATACATCATCGGAAGGCAAGTTATTGGATTATAGTTTTTAAGATAGCTTACATGTTCACTCTTATGGAGTATTGTTTTTCTTATTGTTAACCAGGTTGGTATCTGTTTAGGGTGCACATACAAGTAGTTCTTACTCAGGGCTAAATCTTCATGTAAAGATGTTAATACTTTTAGCCAGAAGTTTGGTATTGCATCTGCTCCTGGTTTTATTCAATTAGGAGCTTTTTTTATTTTGCTTCAGTTTCTCTGGCCATTACTTCATTCCATTTCATATCAGGCATATTTAAACTTATTACTGTTTCATTTACTTCTTCTACCCATTCAGCATCATTGTTATGTTCCACAGGCTCTTCATAGATATTTCTACAAAATGTGTCTGTTTCTTCTTTTTGTTGTGTTTCCCTTCCTTTTATTTTGTTACCCAATTCTCTTTAAAACTTTTTTGAATCATCAGTGAATTGCTTATTTTGTACTTTTTCTTTATATTTATCTGTATATCTTCTAAGCTTTCCTGCCTGTGCTGATATCTTTAGTTTATTATTTGCAATAGTGTATGACAGACCCTGGCCTGTTGTAATATTACACATTGCTTTTATTATGTCTATCTTTCTAAAAATGTTGTCGATCTGTTCCATTTTCTATACTCTTCTGACAATAACACTTCTTGTCTTAATTGGTTTATAGTTTCCTCTATTTGATACTTCCATGGTGGTATTTGATTTCTTCCCTTCCTTCCTTCCCCTTATTGCCCTGTATTTTTGTGGTAAGACTTTATCTGTTACTAATTTACCTGCACAGTAATATCTTATTTATGTCTGCTATAATGCATGAATTTCTGTTAACAGTTCTGATTAGTGTTCCTTTGTTTTATCAGACCTCTAACATTTTGGGTCTTATTGACTTTTTTGCAACCTATTTCTTTCATTGCTCTTAATATGCTATCCATCTCTAGTAAATGAGGCAGTTCTTCCCTTACATTGTTTTCTTCTGAACTGAGGGCACATTCTTTATTTTCCATTTCCTGCAGGCATTCTACAGAAAGTTTCAGAACATCTTCCTGTGACATATTGTCTTCAGCTGCATTCTCCATCATCTGTTGCTCTTTCATATGAGAACTCACTAGTGTAATACTCACAATATTGACTGTGTCAGAGTTACCACTGTTTCCTGCTCCTTTCCTTGCTGTGCAACTCCAACTGAACTTTTGTACAGGTCAACTGCTGAAGGCTTCAGAGTATCTTCATATGGCAACTTATCAGATGCTTTCGGTTCTACCTGTTTCTTCTTAATTTGGGGACTCATTTTTATATCATGCTGTGATATTACCAGCGTTGGATTTCCTACACTAAATCCATCACTTTGCAGGTTTTCCACAACTTTATTTTCTATTTCTTTAAGTTCTTTATTACTAATCCTCTTTTCCACTTCCTCTATTCTTTTGTTATTTTTTGTATTGTAAAATTTTCCATGTCCATTTACCTTTGCCTGTATTTCTCTTAGGATCATAGGATTATAGGAAGTTACTAGGCTACTGGCTTTGAGGGCCTTACAAGCCTAGCCAAGAATTTAGCCCATGTTCCAAGAAGTCAGCACCCTATGCCACTATCCAGCAGGGACACAAGTGGAATCCCAGAGGTGTATTTTCAGTTATCCAGGTTGCACTTAAAAAGGTTTAATGAGGTACTCTGCTTGATGTGGAGAGGGAGTCTATTCCACAAAGGAGGGAGTCTCTGGGACACAAATCTGTCCTTCCAACAAGTCCTGTTGATGTCACAGACCAGGTTGAGGTTGTGCATGTGGGTTACTCAAGTAGAGCTTAACTTGCGGATATGCAGCAGTCCCATCAGGGCAGAGTATGAGATTGCTTTGTATGCCAGACAGAGGTCACCTCTGAGGAGTCTGTAGGAGACTGAGTAGAGGGACGAGGCTTTTAGCCTATCTGTGTAGGGTAAATATTTGAGGCCCTGGATTCACCTGAGAAGGAATCTCTTCAAATATCTTTGCTGCTGCCTTTTTTTTTGCATTGATTAGTTTTGCTATCTCTTTTGCATAAATATGTCATCATATTAAATCTCTTTTTCTTTCCCATGTCCGTATTTCTTCTTCAGATGTCTCCTACTCCTGCTGTTTCTTATTATTGTTCTACCATGCTGTAACATAACCTGTGTTAGACTGTCTACACTAAATCCTTCACTTTACAGGTATTCTATAATGTCAGCTTCTATTTGTTTAACTTATACTTTACTGGTCTTATCCTCTACTTTACACTACACTGTGATGATATTATTTTGTATTGTGAAATTTTCTATATCTGGGTGCCTTTGTCTGTAGCTCTGTTCACATATCTTTGGAGCTGCTTTTTTCTATTGATTAGTTTGGCTTTCTCCTTTGCATAAATATCGCACCACATCAGATGTTTCTTTCTTTCTCATCTCCATGTTTCTTTTTTACATCTTACAAAAATCTTTAGATTTTTGTACTTTATTTTTCTACACTTCCTCAGTCCCACTTTTTTCAAATGACACAAGGTTTCTTGGTCTATATAATGTTTTTCATGAATCTGTTGCATCAATGAAAGGGAATTTCCATTTGAAGCTTTTGACAGGTTTTTTGTTTAAGTAATTTTCTTTCCTGTAATTTCTCACTTAATCATTTCATATTTCCTTTATCCAGAAATTCAGGGCTTCTTGCATAATAGCAACATTTCATAATTTCTTTCTTATCCTCAGTAGTCCACTCTATCATCTTTAGGGCTTGTTTTTGGCCTGTCAGTTTTTGTAGTTTTTGTGGACTACTACTTCCTTCTATAACAGGGGTGCCATTGTCTCCCTGAGCCTGACCTAATCCCATTGTAACAATGTTTCTGTGTCTTAAGGATTTTTCACTGTTATTTTTTTCCAGTCCTGGCACCAGTGCACCTACCAGGAATGGACAATTTTCTTATCCTGGGATTGTGAACCAAGCTGTCTTTTTTATTTTAAGCTACTTCTGCCCATGATACATGCTATATAAAACAAAATCTAGATATCAGTGTCATCTTGGTGAGATTTTGTAAAAACAGGATCCACCTCATGAAGGTACACACCAAGACCAAAGGATAAATTCAATTCCAGTAATACTAATCTGCTTTGCTTGCTGATTTTATCATCTATCCATTCGGACCCCTGAACCAAATCTAGCAGTTTGAGATAAGATAAGAAGAGTAAGTTAAGATAGTGAGGATGAGGACTGTTTAGTGATGAAACAAGGATGCAGCTTACAACCAGAAATGGCACAAAAAGCATGTCAAACCAATGTAATTATTGTCAGTCTGTCTGATTCTGTTTTTAGTGAATAATGTAAAACTTTCTTAAGAAAGGAACTGACATTATTTCCAACACAGTCCCTGTTATTCAGAAACATGCCTAGCACAATCATGGTATGACTTCCATAGGTAAGGTTTGTAGTGCCATGTAGCCTGAGGTTAATTGCCAATTACCTAGGTCCCCTTAAAACTTATTTATTGTACTTATGTCAATCTCTGGAAAGGTGAAACCTTTTTTGACTACATGCTCCCTTATCAATAAATCTGTCCATTCATGCTCTTTCATTTCTTGGGATATGCTCTCTCTCACTTTGTCATTATTCTCCTTTGTTTGGAATTCCAATCTTTTATTCAGTCTAAATGATACTAAAGTTTCTCCCATCATCTTCACATCTACATACTCATGTGTTGCTCCCATACATAAAAGAAATCATGTATACAACTCTTCATTATTTCAAATAGGTCATATATCTGGTAGCCCACAACCTAACCACCATAATTCTTCCTGTCCAGATAAACCATCTCTTATCCCCACTGTTCTTATTTGTCTAATTAACGTGTTGGTCTTTTCTTTTACAGAAAAACACTTCCTCCGTATTTCCATCTACATGATCTGTGGTCACTTTTTACACCTGAAAACTTAAAATTCCTTAACTTTTGTCACTCTATCACGTCCAGATACATCTCATAAAGTCGGGTTGCTTCTGATTTTTCCATTCATTAATTCTAAAGAAAAAAAACAGACTTCCATTTAATTGAGTGGGAACACCTCCACATTCCATGTATTTAAAATAAAGCTTCTTCTCATTTTCTTACTATAATAGTAATATACATTTGTTAACCAGGTAGGCACACTGAACACAAAATTCTTTTTCAGGAGTGACCTGGAGACAGTGTCTGGTTAAGTGACTTGCTCAAGATCTTTCAGTAGGCAAATGAAGGAGTCAGACACTATGCCAAAGGAACTACATCTTGCAGCCTTATCCCCTGCACCAACTCCCAGACTCTTGCATATGCAAAGCTTCCTTCTCTGCTTCCCTTCCCCCTTTAATTCCCAACAGTGCCTCTCTTAGCTGTGGATGCCACTCTTTGGCAAACACTGTATAAATTATGGCCAGTACCCTGCCCCGTTCTTTTCTCTTTGTGTCAAGAAAAGTGACTTGTTAGCTTAAACCTTCTGTGAACTTTGCCAGTCGCAGGCTTGCAACAACAAAACAATAAGTATCCTACTCCTTCTGTCGTGTTTGATATTAACACTCTGTAATTAGGGCTATTTTAAAATGAATCCTTGCAGATCCAGCATTCCCTTTATGGTGGCATACTTCTCTTTATTTCACAAATCAGTGATGACCATTCTGTGTTTCTTTTTATTTTTATTCCCCCTACATTCAACCAAGCTTAAACTCAGCCTTGCAAATGAACATAATAACATGACACATTCAATATTATAACACAATAAACATTCAAAAATACAGAATTTGTGTTCTGTTACTGACAAAGCAGTAAAAATCATAGGTGGGTATACATTGTGAAAGTCTATGCAGTACTCTTCTTTTTTCAGGGTAATAAGTCCATAAAGAGTTCTTTTCAAGTAAAACTCCTGTACAACAAAGTATACTATATCTGCATGGTTTATACTATAAATGCAGTTTAGAACTTACCTATTCTATTGTTTTTCCCCAAAATATAAATTTCATTTAACAGAAATAAGAAAAATATTAAAGAAGACAAGAAACATTTGGAATAAAAAGACAACCTGACACATAAACACTCTTTTCACTGCAAGTCTGGTTGAAATACTAGATGTTATGTTTTGAGGTTGCTGTATTTGTGCATAAACTACCAGCAGTATGAAGTAGCGGACCTAGAATCAATACTAGGCAAATGAGCATAAGGACTGTAATATGCCAATGCACAGATAACTTTAACTCATTTAATGCTGAACAGCAAGGCGGATCCTAGGCCTTAAACATTTGTTCTATATGGACAGACTCAAAAAACTCCAACTATTCTCTGTCTCATATTGCCTACTTAGAGGCGATCTCTGCTTAGCTTACAAAGCCATGTCTGGCCCAGCTCTGTTAGAAATGCTACATCTAAAGAAATCCCAACCCCTCCTCACCACACACTCCAGAGACATCAGCCTCACTATCACAATCAACACAACATGCTGCAGGCACAGTGCCTATGCTATGAAACAGACTTCTCATACATGTCAAGCAGAGCACCTCACTGCCCCTCTTCAAAAGATATCTTGACGAGTGGATGGGAAATAAAAAATTCAACTCAGGATCACTCCAGTGGCTTTACTTGACAGAGGCAATGGGAACTAAGGTCAGGTGGCATGATGCCAGAGTTATCCTATGGGCTAGGCTTGTAAAGGCTCCAGGGCCATTAGCCTAGTGCACACCTATGAACCTATGAAGATCTTAGGAAGCAAATGTGTTAACTAGCCTTTCTGAGGTACTTTTGCAGCCTCTCCAGTTGTTGCAGGTGTCTAGTGAGGTACATGCCAAATGGGGCATTGTACAGTACTGAATGATTGGCCTAATGAGGGAAGAGTAGAGGGAGACAATGACCTCTTTCTTCCTGGATGCAAAACCCTTGGTAATGAGATGTGTCACATAGAAGGACTTTCTGACCACAGTGGCAATGCGGTGGTCAAAATAGAGGTTGCTGTAAACCTGTGTTCCCAGATCTCTTATAACACCTTATGTGTTCAGTGGACTACCACAGATGTGATAATTCATGGGAACTGTTTTTTTTCCCAAAGGGAATAATGACACATTTTTTGGCATTGAGCTTAAGGCCATGGTTCTGACATCAGTCGTTGGTCTCAGTGAGGCCTTTCTGTAGGATGTCAACATCACTTGGGGTGTTAATAATAGCTCCCAACTTGCAATCATCTGTGAACATTGTCAGCCAGAGTCTCTTCATGTTGGCCTGGACTTCAAAGAAGTAGATACCAAACAGGAGAGGACCCAAGACTGAACCCGTGACTGATCGGCAGTCTGACTTGGAGTCAGCTACTTTCACACTGTGGGCTCTACCTGTGAGCCAGTTTGTAACCCACCTAGTGATATAGGGGTTGATGCCTAGCTCAGTGAGTTTTTCTATGATTCCTGAATGGGGAATGGTATCAAAGGCCTTGGTCAGATCAAGGTAGGCTGTATGAACCACCTTGCCTTCATCCACAGCTCTGTTGACTGACTCAAAGAAGTTGACCAAGTTGAGCAGGCATGATCTACCCTTCACAAAACCAAACTGTGTGGGATCCAGAGTTTGGAGATTCCCTATATCCTTGTTTATTAGGTCCATGATGATGCATTCCATAGCTTTGCATATCAGATTCCTCAGGCTAATGGGGCAATAGTTCCCAGGGTCTGTAGTCACGCCTCCTTTGTGGAGAGGGATGACTGTAGCAGTGTGCCATTCGGTAGGGACAAAGCCTGAGGTGAGGCTGTGATTGAACAGAGCACAAAGGTGAGGTGCTAGTTCACTGTGTAGTTCATGTAGAACACAGCCAGGGATATTGTCAGGTCCCATAGAAGTTGCATTCTTGGCCTTGAACAGTGCTGTTTTAACCTGTGCAGCAGTAATACTGGGTGCCTAGCAATTTTATGGTAGTGTGACTAGTACTTTGGGGGGAGAGAGGGGTAAAGTTGGCACTGAATCTGTCGGCCAATATACTGGCAATATATGTTGGCTCAGTATAGGAGGTACCATTGTGCAGTAGCTCAGAGCAAATCTGGGTATTGCCATGGAGATTCTTTACATAACTATAGAAGGCCTTGTGGTTGTCTTTGCTACCTGCTGCAATTCTGTTTTTATAGCTATCTTTAGAGGATTTGATGAGGGATCTCAACTTTTTGTTGAGGCTGATAAGGGTTTTTTTCCAATCTTGGGACTTCACTTTATTCTGCATCAGTTTCCTCCATCTGTTGTAGAGTTTGTTTATGACAGGGGACCACCAGATTGGCTTCTTCAAAATCAGGAAATCACTTGCTTTCTGGCAGCTTTCCTTCAAAATCCACTACTGAAAACACAATTCATTAGATTTGGAATATCTGATTAATTGTGTGTGTATCTTACAAATAATGTAAAATATAATAGTTCTTTGGTCGAAAATATGGTATATATTGGTGTCATTATCAAAGGTATGCTCGTAGACACTGACCTTATACTGCAGATTTATGAAAGAAAAACTCTATTTTGTTTGCAACAAATACTAGTGTTACAGTCAAGGGTCAAGGGTTATCTCTAAGTGTGCAAGATAGATCCAAAATATCAGTGAGGGAATTGTTAATCTGTTCTGCTTTCCAGTGATGTCTGACAAAAGAGGATATTATCTTACTATACTGTGATATCGCCAAATCTAGGTAAATTATGCATATCATAATTTATCAATATTTCAAAACAGTATTAATATACAAAACAGTTTGTGCTAGATGCCAAGAATCATTGGGAACATTGCGTGCTTAAGTTTTGCCCAAGCTGGAATCATTTGTTCACCTGTAGGTCACACAGTTTTATGAAATGAATACAGTAATGAAAATATAGGTAATAGTCATAAGTCCTTTACCAAAAGAACATATACATCTTAGAATGTCCTCACATTACCCACCATCTTTTAATGTAAATTTTTACTAACATCCTACTACATAATCATGCCACCCCAAACACGACAGTATAGGTTCATAGGTTCATAGGTAGGTACTAGGCTATCAGCCCTAGGGCCTATGTAAGCCTAGCCAACAAGGTTCCTTGGCTTTCGCCACCCAAGAAAGTTATTTTCATGTGTCCCTGTCAAGCAAAGCCACAGAAGTGATCCCTGGGGTGAATTTCCTATTTCCCATCCACTCATCAAGATGTTTCTTGAAGAGTGCTAATGAAGAACTCAGCTTGACATAGATAGGTAGCTTGTTCCAGAGTATGGGAATCCTCTGGGATGGGAATCTATCACTTCAGCATGTTCTGTTCATTGTGGTGACAAGGTTTAGGTCCCTAGAGCATGAATCTCAGAGGGATTGGGATTTCTTTAGGGGTAGCATATCCAACAGCTGTAGGTTTGACATAGGTTTGTATGTTAGGCAGAGATCACTTTGGAGTAGGTGATATGCTATGGAGTAAAGCTGGAGTTTTTTGAGACGGTCACTGTAGGGCATCTGTTTGAGGCCAGTAATCCTCTTTGTGAGGTACTTCTGTGGCCTTTCTAGCTGCTGCAGATGTCTTGTGAGGTACATTCCAAAAGGGGCGTTGTACTCTATAATGGGTCTAATGAGTGTCAAGTAGAGGGGAACAATGACCTTTTTTTTCCCTGGATGAGAACCTTTTTGTGATGAGATGTGCCACATAGAAGGATTTCTTGACTATTGTGGCAATGTGATTATCAAAGGGGAGTCTACTGTCCACCTGAGTCCCAAGGTCTCTTAGCACACCATTGGCATTAAGTGGACTGCCGCCTATGTGGCAGTTCATGGGTACAGAGTTTTTACCAAAGGGGATGACAATGCATTTTTTGGCATTGAGCTTGAAGCCATAGCTCTGACACCAGGCATCTGTCTCAGTGAGGCCCTTCTGTAGGATGTCTGCATTATTTGGGGACTCGACTATGGCACCTCATTTTCAGTCATCTGTGAACTTCATCAAGCAGAGGCCCTCTGTGTTAGCCCGTACTTCAGGGAAGTAGATACCAAACAGGACAGGACCAAAGACTGAACCCTGTGGTACTCCACTTGTTAATGGTTTGAAGTCAGAATTGGAGTCTGCAACTTTTACAGTCTCGGTTCTGTCAATGAGCCATTTGGCAGCCCATCTTGTGACATATGGGTTTATACCCAGTTTAGTGAGTTTATCTATAATACCAGAATGGGGGGATGGTATCAAAAGCCTTGGCAGAGTCAATATAGTCTGTGTGAACTGCCTTACCCTTGTCTACGGCTTTGGTGACTGTTTCAAAGAAGTCGATCAGGTGCAGGAGGCATAATCTGCCTTGCACAAACCCGAACTGGGTGGGGTCCAGAGTTTGAAGGTTACCAATGTCTTTGTTTATGAATTCCATTATGATATGTTTCATGGCATTACAGGCCAGGCTCGTAGGTGAAAATTACATCTATATAAATTAATATAATAAAACAGCAGTTAATAGCTATTTACCTGCACTAGACAGAGGTCAAATATTAATGCAGTTGAGTTTGCCATTGTGTAAGCCTTAAGATGAAATCTTTTAAAACCTTATGCATAGCATGGTTTTGGAATTATTGATGCAAATATGAACAGCAGTATTTGACTCCTAGAGGCATCAGTAAGAGTTAACTGCAGATGCACCTGGAGGTGTTACTCAGATGAAATGAGCTAAGTTGCCCGCTTTTTCATATTTAACTGCTTAGTGCACACTGCAGTGCTTAGGATATTAACCCATTTTTCCATCTATCCTTTAAAACCTGCAATAACTATTACAGAGCTACCAATTATTGGAGAGCCCACCTTCTGCCTCTCAGTACTCATCTTGGGATTAGTGTTTCTGTTTTCTCTTCATGAGAGAAGGAACACAGGGACATTATTTCCTGAAGACTGCTGATCACTGGAAAGCCTAATAACTGCTTCATAGGTGACAGCTTGGAATTTGTGCTTGTATTCTGCTCCCAGTGAGAGAAGGGGCAGAGTGCATCGATTCTTGACTGTTTCTGGTTGGGTAGTGAGTATCTGTGCTTGATGCTCCTAATTCATCTGGTTGACTGCTATTCAAAGCATCTACCAGGAAAAGGTTACAACAAGCCTAAATACCCTTGCATCATCTGGGACAAGAACGTAGATCACCAAACAGGCTGTGGCCTGCTTTTCATTTTGGGATTGGTGCTAATGTTTTGCTTCTGGTGAAAGAAGAAGCAAAGGAGCATTCTATCCCAGCAGAGTGAAGCTATGGTGAGGCCAGCACTAGCAGTAGCCAGGCAGTAGCCATTCATGCAACTCCCCTCTTTTCATTATTCTTTTCAAGCTAATTCTTTTAAGTACTGCTTGATTTGTTTCTAACTTCAGAATATCTGTCTAAATATGTCATCCTTAAATTTTCAGGGTCTACTTAGTTTCCTCTTAAGTGTTTGGCAGTGTCCTGTATAGACATCCTGAGTGACATTTTTCCTGTAAAAAGCATGATTGAAAGTTCACCAATACCTAGTTGCCGATAGGACAAATAGTTTGTAGTGACAAGCACTGTCCCCAGAGTTGCAAACTGGATACTCCTGGCATTGCTTCTTATTTCCATTCCAACTGTCTAATCAATAAAACAGGGTCTGTTGCCATGGATATGAACTTTCCCCACTATCTTCATTATCAGCTTGGTGGATATGGGCATCCTGAGGCAATGTAGAAATTTCCTCATGTTTACTGACAAATAGTTAATTCCTAAACTGTTATGGTATGTGAGAGATGCATTTACACAATAGGGCAATAGTACCTGGGGTCCGTGGTGGCTCTCCCTTTGTGGAGTGGTATAACTGTTGCTGTGTGATGTTCAGTGGGTAAAAAGCCTGATGTGAGGCTATGATTGAACATGGTGCTTAGGTGGGGGCCCAGTTTGTTCTGAAGTTCATGTAGAACGCAGCCTGGGATGTTGTCTGGTCCCATGGATGCTGTATTCTTGGCTTTGCAGAGTGTAGTTTTTACCTGCACAGTTGTGATTGCAGGGGTTCTGCATTCTTCTGGTATGGATATGTGCTCTTTAGGGGGTGAGAGGGGCGTAAAGTTAGCACTGAACCTATCAGCCAGGATGTTGGCGATATCAGTTAATTCTGTAATTTTTGTGTCGTTGTGCTGTAACTCAGAGCAGATCTTGGTGTTGCCATTAAGATTCTTGACATAACTATAGAATGCATTGTGGTTGCCCTTAGAATCTGTAGCAATCTTGTTTTCAAAGCTAGCTTTGGAGGATTTTATGAAGGATCTCAGCTCCTTACCGAGGCTGACCAGTTAGCTCCTTCACTCATGGGTTTTTACTTTCTTTTGCATTATTAATGTAAACATGGAAATATGTCCTATTTTTTCATATATTTTTTTAAATACTCCTTAATAACTCCAGCTCTGCATACCTCAAGCTGACCACTTCACTATCATGCTTAGTAAATCATGTCACCTTGTGAATATCACCTTGCTGTGGCAGTTTTAGGAATGTAGCTTACAAAGAACTTCAGAAATTAGACTTTGAAAACAATGATGGGTATACTAATTTCAGGAGTACAAGGAAGTCTCCTGTAAAGATGAATATATTCTTATAGAAATCACAGGAACTCTGCTTTCTTGACAGCTATACTCTTGTAGGAAGCAGTGAATTAAACAGATGCACTTAAAAGTTACTGCCATCCTTTCAGGCTTAATAGTAGTCACATCCCAAATCAGGCATGGATGTATATGATAATCCTGGTGTAAATTTGTGTCTACCTATCCAGCAGTAAAGACTAGCTTTAAAGGTAGCCAAAGTAGTACTTTGACTTCTTTTGGTAACTTAATGCATAGGCTAGGAATGCTTTGGTTAGGAACATACTTCTCCAGTGAGTCTTGTAAATTGTTGGGGCAGTATTTGGTCTCTAGTTCATAGGTTCATAGGTTTATAGGTGTTTACTAGACTAGTGGCTACAAGGACTTTTTTAAGCCTAGCCATGCATCACAAATCTCTTAGAAGTTCTGGCACCTTTGACAAGTGTAAGCAGGGGCTTGGGAGATAAATCATTTGCAAGCAGGGCCTGGGAGATGAGCCATTTACAAATTGCCTGTGTCCATTAAAGACATAGGTGCCAAGCTAGGAATGACATTTCTGTTTCCCATCCAATTGAATTGGGTTAGAGAGGAATTCTGCTTTACATGGTTGGGGAGCCTGTTCCAGAGATGTGGTAGTCTGTGGGATACATATTTATCTCACCAGCAGGTCCTATTTGTATCCTAGGCAAGGTTTTAGTCTTTAGAATGGGTAATTCTGGTATGGTTTGTTTTGTGGCTATACAGTAGGTCCATCAGAGTGGGGTCTGACAATGCCCTGTATGCCAGGCATAGATCTCCCTTCAACAGCCTGGAGGAGACAGAATACTGGGATAGAGCCTTGAGGTGTTCTGCATAGGACATTAGACTTACGCACTGTATTCTTTTAGTAAGCAGCCTCTGTATATTGTTGGATATGCTTGGTTAGGTACATACCAAAGGAGGCATTGTACTCAGTGATAGGTCTGATGAATGTTGGATGCAGTGGAACAATGACTTCCTTGGATCTAGATGCCATACCCATGTTTATAAGTTGTGCAACAGAATTATTTCCTCACTACTGTAGGCATGTGACGGTCCCTGACTACTGAGTCAACTCCAAGGGATGTGTTGTAAATATGATAGTTACCAGGGGTGGATGACTTCCCAAAGGATAATGTTATGCATTTCTTGACATTTAGTCTTAGTCCATGGCTTTGACACCAGTTATTTGTCTGTGTCAGCCCTTCCTGGAGAACATTTCTGTCAGTGTGGGATTCAATGACAGCTCCTAATTTGCAATCATCTGCAAATGTAGTCACCCAGAGACCACTGACATTGGCCTTTACTTCAATTAAGTAAATGCCAAAAAGGAGTGGTCCAACAACTGATAACTGAGAGGCACAACTTGTGACTGGCCTCTTTGTAGAGGTAGATACCCCAAAATTAACTTCCTGGGTCCTGTCTGGGAGCCAGTTGGCTATCCATTGGGTGATATATGGGTTTGTACCTAACCTCTTGAGTTTGTCAACAATGCCCAAGTGGGGTATTTTGTCAAATGCCTTGGCCAGTTCAAGATAGGCAGTATGAACCATTTTGCCCTCATCCATTGCTTTGGTGACCTCCCTAAAGAAGTCCACCAGACTGAGTAGGCATGACCTGCCTTTGATGAAACCAAACTGTGTCGGGTCCAGTGTCTGGAGGTTTACTATATCATTATTGATTATTTCCATGATAATTCTTCCTATGGCTTTGCATATAAGACTAGTGAGACTTATGGGTCTGTATTTTCCAGAGTCTGTAGATGATGCACCTTTGTGCACAGTGATGACTATTGCTCTTCTCCATTTATTAGGCATGTAGCCTGTTTGGAGGCTAGAGTTGAATAGCAATACCAGAGTTCTGATAGGTCAGGTTTCATGCTATTTTGAAGGCATCCTGGGATATTCTCTGGGCCCATTGATGCAGTGTTCCTGACTATAAAAAGAACATTAAGGACCTGTTCCCAAGTGATAGTAGGGGGAGTTATATTTGATGGTGTTTCTTGAGGGAAGGCTGAGGGGCACAGAGGGGTACAGTTGGAGCTGAATTTGTCGGCCAGTAAGTTTGGTATATCTTCTAGCTCAGTATTGGTGGCTTCATTTACAATGAGCTCTGCACACAATTGTGTATTGCCTTTAAGATTACAGAGGTAGCTAAAGAATGTCTTGTGGGTGCCCTTGGCCTGGGAAGCCAAATGTAACCAAATTGTCTTTGGTAGACATTGTCTGTCCTCTGAGTTGTTTATGTAGTTTGATGAGAGTGCTTTTATCCTGCTGGGTGCTGTGCCTCCTAATTTTTGCCATAATTATCTTCCTTCTGCTATACAGCCTACTGATTTTGTGAGTCTACTAGTATGGTTTGTTTTTCAGTTAGTTCTGTACTTTTTCCTGGTGGGTACAGCTGCTATTAATATGCTTGTATAAGGTTTCTTTGAGCAGTTTTGCATAGACAGCAGTGTTCTCAGGGTTTATGGGGGTTTGAAATTTTGTTAGGTTATCACTCAATAGCAGGAAGTTAGCCTTAGAATGGTTCCTGAATATTCCAGGGTTAGTTGGGGTCCTGGTTTTATTTCTACTTCAAAGGAGACTATTTTGTAATCTAACCTTACCAGCGAAGACATTACATTAGGGGTGTGCAGCAGTCTCTCATATTAGTTTGGACCAGATGGTATGGTTCCACCCCTGGTTGGTGTATTGACTACCTGGTTTAGGGAGTTTGTGTTTACAAAATTCATGAATCTCTGTGCATGTAAGTTTGGTGTCATATAGGATTCTCAGTTAATAGTGGGGTAATTAAAGTCTCCCATGAATATGGTATTGGGTTGGATGGTGAGCATTTTCAGTAAGTTTAAATGCATGGTATGCATTTTTTTGGGTCATAGAGGGGGACCTATAGCTTGCAAGGAAGTGGTATTGGATTTTAGTGCATTGTCCTGTCTGACCAGCCTTGATGTATATTTATTTTTTATGTAAATTGAGACACCTTCACCTTTAGTCCCTGTCTGTGTAGTAGCTGGTCTAAATGTGTGGAAGGCATTATAACCTTGCACTATCAGTGTGCTCTCTGCAACTTTTAACCCTGTCTCAGTCACTGCACAGATGTCAGCATTCTCTAGGATGACAGGAGCTTCTAAAGAGTGGAGTTTTTTGTTTAGACTCCTAGCATTAAGCAGTAATACCTTTAGATTTTCTTGGTTTTGATTTGCTATGTCAGAAGTACTTTCAGATTGGCATTGCCTAAAAAAGGAATGATGGGGGTGAAGACAATGTTTTAGTTAATATTTGAAATCCTAGAGGGAAGTGGTGCAGACTATCCCTGTCAAAGCAGCATGACACCAGAAACTAAGCTGATTATTAAAGTCAGTCATCTTTTGTCTGTATTGTGGCATCATCCTTGGAGAAGATAAAATGCCTCTCAATGCTTGGCTCGTACCAGCCCAGGGTACATATTCTGAGTGGTCCTTGATGTCTCTCTTCATACAATCTAAAAAGGTATGTCTCAGGTCATTTACACCCACATGGACTATGACTGGGTCATACTGGTACTTGTGGTCCAATGACCTGAGTGCGTATATAATGTTGCAGATCCTAGCCCCTGATAAACAACTGACCATGATTTTCTCTTTACTCAGCCTAGTGAGAGGTACATCAGTGTGTCTCATGATGGAGTCTCCGATTGCTAAAATGTTGGATTGTGTGGAGGCCTGCCTTATGGGCTTAGAAGTAAAGGCTCTATGAGATGTGGCTGGATGTGCTGATGCGGGTGTTGTTTTGAAGTAATTCAGCTGAGGGTATTTGTCATGTGTACTTCATCTAGGAGGTCTTTGGGGTTTAGCAAGGTTACATTTAAGTGCCTTAGCATACGTGGATTTATATGTCTGCTTTGAATTTTGTATGATGGGTGCAGCGTGTGTACTACCGACAACCTTATTGACAATAGCAGTACTTTTATGTGAGAGCTTTGCCTCCAGTGACATTGTGTAAATGCATCTCTCACATACCATAACAGTTTAAGAATTAACTATCGGTCAGTAAACATGAGGAAATTTCTACATTGCCTCAGGATGCCCATATTCACTAGGCTGATAATGAAGATAGTGGGGAAAGTTCATATCCATGGCAACAGACCCTTTTTATTGATTAGACAGTTGGAATGCAAATAAGAAACAATGTCAGGAGTATCCAGTTTGCAACTCTGGGGACAGTGCTTGTCACTACAAACTATTTGTCCTATCGGCAACTAGGTATTGGTAAACTTTCAATCATGCTTTTTACAGGAAAAAGTCACTCAGGATGTCTGCGTCTATACAGGACACTGCCAAACACTTGAGAGGGAACTAAGTAGACCCTGAAAATTTAAGGATGATGTACTTAGACAGATATTCTGAAGTTAGAAACAAATCAAGCAGTACTTAAAAGAATTAGCTTGTCAAGAATGATGAAAAGAAGGGAGTTGCATGAATGGCTACTGCTTGGCTACTGCTAGTGCTGGCCTCACCATAGCTTCACTCTGCTGGGATAGAATGCTCCTTTGCTTCTTCTTTCACCAGAAGCAAAACATTAGCACCAATCCCAAGATGAAAAGCAGGCCACAGCCTGTTTGGTGATCTACTGTCTTGTCCCAGATGATGCAAGGGTCTTTAGGCTTGTTGTAACCTTTTCCTGGTAGATATTTTGAATAGCAGCGAACCAGATGAATTAGAAGCACAGATACTCACTACCCAACCAGAAACAGTCAAGAATCAATGCACTCTGCCCCTTCTCTCACTGGGAGCAGAATACATGCACAAACTCCAAGCTGTCACCTATGAAGCAGTTATTAGGCTTTCCAGTGATCAGCAGTCTTCAGGAAATAATGTCCCTGTGTTCCTTCTCTCATGAAGAGAAAACAGAAACACTAATCCCAAGATGAGCACTGATAGGCAGAAGGTGGGCTCTCCAATAATTGGTTGCCCTGTGATATTTATTGCAGGTTTTAAAGGATAGATGGAAAAATGGGTTAATATCCCAAGCACTGCAGTGTGCACTAAGCAGTTAAATATGAAAGAGGGGGCAACTTAGCTCATTTCATCTGAGTAACACCTCCAGGTGCATCTGCAGTTAACTCTTACTGATGCCTCTAGGAGTCAAATACTGCTGTTCATATTTGCATCAGTAATTCCAAAACCATGCTATGCATAAGGTTTTAAAAGATTTCATCTTAAGGCTTACACAATGGCAAACTCAACTGCATTAATATTTGACCTCTGCCTAGTGCAGGTAAATAGTTATTCACTACTGTTTTATGATATTAATTTTTATAAATATAATTTTCACATTTTTCTAAATATCTCAACAACAAAGTAACATAGACAGAACTCCTTAACCTTATATGAATACTGTCAGCTAGATGAATAAAATGCTGCTGTCAGTATGTATGTAACTTGAGTGGTTGTTGACATATTTTAAGCTGTTTATAAAATATTACAAATGTAATATAATGTGTTCATTGTAACTTATAAAATTCAGTTTAAGATCTAGAACATAAAGAATACTACCACTATAAAAATAAATTATTACGAAGAGTTTGCCATGTATACTTCTTTCATAATCGCTATGGTTCCAGAAGTATGACCATTTGTTTGAAATGTGAGGACATAATTTGATTCTGTCAAAAGACTTGGGCTCCGCCCATTGGAAGTTACAGTGCATACTTCCTGAGCTCCATTGGAGTGAATGAGTTAAGCTTTAGCTGTCTAAGTGGAGAATCACTAATTTTAAAGAGCAACATTGACAGAAAGGGGGTTGGCACTTTGTATGCTGGTCCTATGGAATACAGTGGGATGCCAATAAATTTAAATCATTGAAGAGTGATTTCACAAAATGATAATTTTGCTCTTATCCACAATAGCCAATGAAAAGGGGTAAGAAAGGATAAATGTGGTTAAATTAACATAAGGCGCAGGCAACTAGAAAGATAGTTGAGTTTAAGAACACAACAACACCAGGGTGAGAGAGAGGGAAAAATTGTGTGTGACTCACAAGAGACACAGCTGTGTTCTCTTTCTTAGGTTTAATATGCAATTTAAAGCAGAATACAAGTAAAACACAGTCTAAAGAAAACAAATCGCAATATACAAAGTAGAAGAAGGCACTAAAGTAATACAATATACAAGAAAGCAACAGCAAACTAGCCTTTCCCTCACAAGTTGTGGCAGAGTCTGGGTGAGCTTTTCCAGTAAAGCTTTGAATTGTTTTATTTTACCCCTTAAATAGAAGGTTTGGTTCTTAACTCCACTCTCAAGTCACAGATAATTAACCTTAATTGATCTGTTCTGTCTTCTGTGTGACTCCTTAATTGACCTGTTCTAATCTCTGTGTGACTCACAAAAGACACAGATGTGGTCTATAACTTAGTTTTAGTATGCATTTAAAAGCAAAATACAAGTAAAACAGTGCAGGTGTTAGTTGAGCCCCCCCCCCCATTTTTTCTTTTCAGGAAATAGAAGTTCAGATATGATTGGGTCTTTCAAGGACTGAAACGGAAGACACAGGTGACTTTGGAGAAGCTGGTAGTCTTCACAGTATAAGAAGAGTCATGCTAATGCATTTTGATATTTGATGGATTTAAGGCTTTAGATTTTCATGATAAGAAATATTGGGGGTCTTTCCAATTGACAGATATGTTTGGATTTGTACATATCAAAGAACACATTGCATTTAATGATGGAAGAAATATTTGTGGGTGTCCCTTTCTACATCTACTAGAGCTAAAGTTTCCAGACCCTTTTTCAATGAGAAAAAAGTACCCTCTTATCTCCTACACTTTACTTACAGCTAAATAGAAAGACACATAGAAACCTTCCGCATATGGGCAAATAAGGGCTGTGGACTCTCACCTTCTATGTTCCGATTTATTCTGCTTTCAATCTTTTTCCACCAAACCTTTACCCTAGATTCTGTCAATCTACTTATTTGTGTATGTCATACCAGTAAAAGAGATTATGCTACATATTGCATGTAAGATGCTGTTTAGCTCTTTTAAATAAAGAGGCTTGATTACAGTTTTATGCCCTTTTCTTAATTTCTTACTGATATCTTCCTTTCTCTCCTTAAACAGTTTTCTTCTTCATCTGCATCTTTCAATGTAATCCTATTGTATTACTTTTCCTTTATAGAGAAAGCACTATGTAATGCAGTGCTTCATCCAAATGGTTTGTTTATGCCCTTTTAACCTCTTCCTCAATAATAAGATGGAAGATTATTGCAAAGGATGAATCCAAAAATGGTACTAGCGAGCCCTTTGCCTTAGACCCATAAAATTAGGACCTCTGATCTACACTTTGTTTCATTTGCCCTCATTATTTTCTAACCTAGCATGCACACTATATTATCTTCATTGGGTTTACCAGCTACAATACATTTTTAAATAGCTCTGGCACCAAATCTGATTTGGACCATGTGAGTGGTTACTGTTCTTGGGAAAGGAGCTTCAGTTGCTTTCCTTTGGGAGGTTATCAGGCAATGTGTTTTTATAGCACCAAACTGATTTTCACACTTTCATTGACTATTACAAAATGGATTGTCAATCTAAAGTTAGAGTGGGAATTTCCATCTGTACACAAACATTTTGATATATCTTGTTTATATATTTATCATAAGAACAGAGACAGAAATTATAGAAATTATATATTGCAGTTATCATTCAAGTACACCTGCTTTTGAGACACTGGCTAATGCTTCCAGCATTTAACTTGTAACTCACGTTTGTATTGTAAATGTTCTTTCTGTATATTTTGTCAATTGAAACAATGCACTGCTGTGATACTTGTTATATTGATATGTTATTTATCTTTCAAAATGGTTATATGACTTGCAAAAAAGTACTAACTCCATTTTTCAAGCTTATTGCACTTTATGATACTATTTTATGTCGTTATATGTCACTGATTTTATTTTATTGTATAGCTTTATTTATTGTCATTGTATTACAAAATAAGTGACATAAATTGATATACCTTCTTGCATTTTAAATGATCAATCAAGAATAACCAATTATGAATGTAATGAAACAATATGAACACTTTGTATATTACTTCAAAATCAAGAACGGATATTGTCATATGTCTCTCTATAGAGAGAGATGGATACTGTATACAGGTTGTGACTGAAAAGGGACAATAGAGCAGCTCACCTACCTGGTTATCATATTGTAAATAACATTAAGTAAAAATAAAAATGTTTAAAGTAATTGTGGCTTGTTTAGGTTCAGACTGGTTGACAAACGTAGGTAGAGTGATGGACAGAGGTTAGAGGATTTACATCCTACATTGTTTTCAGCAATTATGTTGGACCTGCAACACTGTCACACAAATATATTTATAGGTTGTGATTGGTCTTAAAAGTTTATGGAAAATTCACGCTACTGCTGCAAACTAGGACCAACACCTCATACTCAAATAAATGTTACACCGGACAGCTTAAGATCCCCAGTGGAGCAAACAGGCTTGAAGGTTTTTCCACAATTTTTTGTCTCTTACAGACTCCTGTATGGTTTATGTCGAGCATTTCATGCTGTTAATGGCACAAACATCCATGAGCTCATGCACTTTCACAAAGAAAATGGGACCACCCATAAATTCTTCAAGTCCTGACTTGCTTGTCCCACTAGTGACAAGAAATTCCCTATAAGGGTAGTTATTGGCAAGGTGATTAAGACCCATGGATTTATTCTGCAAAATAAACTGTAGAAACTTTGAAACAGGAACAGAACAGAGTTATAATCGCTGGCTTCACAGTTTTCTTCTTCACACACACACACACACACACACACACACACACACACACACACACACACACACACACACACACATATACACACACATGCACATGCACACGCACACACAGACACATACACTTTTTCTGTATTCACAATACAAACTACCACCAGCCTAACCAATGCTGGCACCTAGGTTTTGGTTACTGTACAGTCTTCCCATGAGCCATCAAATGTGAAAAAGTATAGTGGCTTATAATAAGCAATACATTTTCAAAAAAGGAGATACCTGCAGTCATACTAATGTTAGTTTTCCTGTATGAACTAAAACATAAAACACCAGCCCTGAGTATTCTATAAACAAATAAACAAAACACTTTACTTCAGAGAAAATCTGGTAAAAGTTCAGAACAGGCCAGTTAAATGTGCAAGCCATTAATTTCTTGCACGGGGAAGAATTAAGGAAAGCACTTTAAACAGATTCTTGGCAACAGAATAATTCTAACTACATCTAAATAGTCATGTTCCTATCACTTTCTAGAAAGCAGTGTAGCCTAACTGCTATGCTATGCACAGATTGAAAATATTCAGTTGCTGCAGATGACAGACAGGTAGATTATCTAAGTTTTATCTGTCTTTTGCAAAGCAGGCTGCATTTTCACTTCTAAACAGCCCCTGCAAAATACATCACTGCTTCAGTGCTGAGCAAAATTCATCATCTTCATAATCTAGAATAAAGATTAAAATACAAGAGTCCTAATTCAGCTTTCTGTGCAAGACAGAAGATTCCAAAATCCAAACAGCAAGCGAAGCAGAAAGGGAGAAGCAGCTGCTCTTATTGGTAGCCCTAGCAAATTAGTGCTGTTTTCAAAACCAAACCAAATATTTATTTGTTTTAAACCTTTTTGGTTAGGATATGCAGGTAGTTTTATTCCAACATGAGATAATGTAGCTTTTAATTGGAAACATTGAGTGTGAGTACACTAAGCAGCTCCATTCAGCTGTACACATTTGCATTATTACACAAAGGAAAAGTTATTTATTTCATATACCTAACAGACTCTATAACTAATTTATTTATTTGACATTTGCTGGGTCGGAGTCCTTTTTCAGTGGAGACCAAGGGAGAAAATCTCCACAAAAACACAGATACTTAATTACATACTGTAACTACATTAACATAACGTACAGTGAGGAAGATTTGGGACAGACAGAAAGAAGGTCAGAGGAAGCGAGGACGTCCAGCAAAGAGGTGGATGGATTGTTTGAAAGAAGATCTGTGACAGTCATGCATGTGTGTTGAAGAAGACAGGAGAGTGGCATTGAATTGAGAGAGTTGGTGACAGTTAACATAATACCCCAACCCCATGTAGAAAAAATATGAAAAAGGGGGGGCTGATGATGATGATTAACATAATACATAGCTATATAAACAATAGATACCAGTAGAAAAAAATTAAGCTGAGTTTAAAATGAATGACAAATAGATTCTAAAAATCAGCAAAGTACACCTGGTGCAGTACAAAGTAAAAGGAAACAAATAGAAAAATTTACATTCTTCATCATCAGTTCAGCTGAATAGCAACAGTGGGTAGAACTAGTTAACAAAAAGCAGAAGCCAGCAACTGTGAGCTGTATGAACTAATTTAATTAGTTAAAAAATAAAAAAACACAAAGATAACAGACCGGTTTCGGCTATGGTGTTAACCTAGCCTTCATCAGTGTAAATTCACAAAACATCTTGAGGTTCTTTTATATACATTGACATAATTAGTCACAAAGTTTCATTGGTGAGCTCATGAATATTCATTGGTATACAAAATCATAAATATTCATTAAGACCAGGCTGGAAAAGTCCACCTAATTTCACAATCCATTTCTTTTCTTTTATATTTAGTTTGCTGTGTCAACCAGATTTATTAGATCTGTCACCTATTATTTTGTCAATAATGGTAAAATTAAATCTTGCCGTGGTATGTTTAAGTGTGTGTTTATACAGGGCATTATTCATTCTTTTACATTTAACATCACTAAGGTGTTCAGACATATGTAACTTAAGAAGTCTAGATGTTTGTCCTATATTAAATGCATGACAACTGCAAGAGGCCATATAGATAATCCAATCTGTGCTGCAATTTGCAAAAAACCTGATGTCATATATAGTACTGCAGTTGCTGCTGGAGAATTGTTTGTTTTTTAGCACATGTTTACAATGGCTGCAATGACCAGATGGCATGCAGCCCACAAGTTTATCTTAGGGGCTACAGTATGGGTTATGTACATACAGCAAGCAATTATGCTGCAAATTTGGACAGGGAAGACCTCCTCAAGTATAAACATAAATCACGGAACACAAACAACAATCTACAATTCATTACTACATACGGCAGAAATACAAATAGAGTCATTGATGCCATTAGACGACATTGGAACATCCTCCTAGCTGACAATGTTTTGTCACAACATTTATCCGAGACCTGCATGTTTTCATTTAGAAGGCGGGAAAAATCTTGGATCTCATCTCAGTCACTACAAACATCACCATGGCGCTATTAACCAGAATATGACCCAAACCTTAATTTCTGGAGATAAACTTGTGGGCTGTATGCCATGTGGTCATTGCAGCCATTGTAAACATATGCTAAAAACCAAACAATTCTCCAGCAGCAACTGCAGTACTATATATGACATCAGTTTTTTTGCAAATTGCAGCACAGATTGGATTATCTATATGGCCTCTTGCAGTTGTCATGCATTTAATATAGGACAAACATCTAGACCTCTTAAGTTACATATGTCTGAACACCTTAGTGATGTTAAATGTAAAAGAATGAATAACGCCCTGTATAAACACACTCATAAACATACCACAGCAAGATTTAATTTTACCATTATTGACAAAATAATAGGTGACAGATCTAATAAATCTGGTTGGCACAGCAAACTAAATATAAAAGAAAAGAAATGGATTGTGAAATTAGGTGGACTTTTCCAGCCTGGTCTTAATGAATATTTATGATTTTGTATACCAATGAATATTCATGAGCTCACCAATGAAACTTTGTGACTAATTATGTCAATGTATATAAAAGAACCTCAAGATGTTTTGTGAATTTACACTGATGAAGGCTAGGTTAACACCATAGCCGAAACCGGTCTGTTATCTTTGTGTTTTTTTATTTTTTAACTAATTAATTTAGTTCATACAGCTCACAGTTGCTGGCTTCTGCTTTTTGTTGACCATTTGTTTTTGAGCCGTGGAATCACTTCCATGCAGGGGAATTCCTTTTGAGTAGAACTAGTTAAGGCGCAATAAATTCTGCTTGAGTCTATAGTAAATATACAGGTACAAGGTCGAGATACTATAACAAGTAGGAGCAATGCAGAGAAACATAGTGGAAGAGAAAGGAAGTAAGGTGACACATGCATTGAAAAGGGAGGGAGTTAGGTTGGCAGATAGGAGTACGGTCAGTCAGGGAGATGATTACACCGACATAGTGTTGTATTGCTTAGGTGGTTTTTACAGCATTTCTGAACTGATGTTTAGGCTTAATATTTCGAATGTCCATTGGAAGTTTATTCCAGTTCTCAGCTGGGGAATAGCTGTAAAGGTTCTTGCCAATGTTAATCTTTGGCTTGTATATATAGAAAGGAGATGTTCTGAGTTCCAAAGAGTTATAGTTGGGGAGTAGGGGGAGATGATAGAGAATAAATAAGATAATGAAATGTTTACATCTATGAAAATGTACAGCTCTGTACAGGTGGGATTACTATGTTAGGTTCTACATAGTCATGTCTTGGTGCCCTATTGCATACAATTGATACTATGAATGGTGAGTGATTATGGCAGTTTTAGTCCCAGCTGTACAGGGTATATACCAAGGAATATGAGATAACTTCAAAAGACTGCAGCAGCAATCATGGCATTCATATAGCAGAGCTTTGCATGTAGTGTCTGTCTGCATTGGGCTCAGTCTGTATATGATGTGATGGCTTCATCACTAGGGCTGTATAGCAGTGCCGCATGATAAGCTTGATTGATGTAATAGCACAGTATTTGAGAGTGTTGTCTTCCCACTGTTGCCTGTGGGAGAGCTGGTGATAGTAACATACCTATATATACATGCTGAACTTTTGTTCCACTGGAAAAAGTTTGTTGTTTCTGTAATGCAGAATTTCAGGTCTATGGGGCCTTATTTTCAGTAATCAGAAGTCATATCGCTACTTGAAATATGCATGTAAGCTGCAGCCCCTGAGTGTGCAACTGATGTTAATGGCAGACAGATAGTGAATTTAAAAGATATTTTATGTGGGGAACAGGTTACTGATCATGTCACCCTATTTTACAAATAGGTAGTAAGCCATGTGGCTCTTGTAAGGCCTGTCCTTTCATCCTTCAGGATACTACCTTTGTTCATCACATTACTAATAAAGTATTCACACTAAAAGCTAGGGCTACTTGTAGAACCAAAGATATAGTATATTTGGCCAATTGTAAGTCTTGCCCATGTTTTTATGTGGGTAAGACTAACAATATGTTTAAAATAAGGATTCTACAACATTTATCCAGTATTAGGAACAATGACATGCACAATGCTCTCTTTAGACATGTTAAGGATAATCCTACTCATTGCTTTGGCTTCAGGGCCATAGTAAATGTGAGATTGAACAAGAGGGAGGGACATTAAACAATATACTGAGTTAGTTGAATCTAGGAAGATCATAGAGTTCACTGCACACAGGAACCCAGGTTTAAATGATGTAGTACCTATTAAGCCCACCTTAAGAAATAGGCGGGTTTTTATTAACTTTTGATTGGTTGTATTTTGTTTAAATAGTGCTTTGTAACATTTGTTCATTGTCTGATGAAGGGTTAACACCCGAAAGCGCTAACTCGTTTGATATTTGTGTGGTTTTTACTATACTTTTTTATTAAAATCCTTTGGATACGTAACAGGACTCTTCCACTGACTTTTTCTTGACTTTTGTGGATTCTACTGTGTCCTCTGGTTGAGACATCAGCATCAAGCATTTGTTTTTGGATATTTATAGGTTGTGATTGGTCTTAAAAGTTTATGGAAAATTCACGCTACTGCTGCAAACTAGGACCAACACCTCATACTCAAATACATGTTACACCGGACAGCTTAAGATCCCCAGTGGAGCAAACAGGCTTGAAGGTTTCTCCTCAATTTTCTGTCTCTTAGAGACTCCTGTATGGTTTATGTCGAGCATTTCATGCTGTTAATGACACAAACATCCCTGAGCTCATGCACTTTCACAAAGAAAATGGGACCACCCATAAATTTTTCAAGTCCTGACTTGCTTGTCCCACTAGTGACAAGAAATTCCCTATAAGGGTAGTTATCGGCAAGGTGATTAAGACCCTTGGATTTTTCTGCATAATAAACTCTAGAAATTTTGAAACAGGAACAGAACAGAGTTATAATCACTTGTTTCACAGTTTTCTTCTTCACACACACACACACACACACACACACACACACACACACACACACACACACACACACACACACACACACATATACACACACATACACATGCACACGCACACACAGACACATACACTTTTTCTGTATTCACAATACAAACTACCACCAGCCTAACCAATGCTGGCACCTAGGTTTTGGTTACTGTACAGTCTTCCCATGAGCCATCAAATGTGAAAAAGTATAGTGGCTTATAATAAGCAATACATTTTCAAAAAAGGAGATACCTGCAGTCATACTAATGTTAGTTTTCCTGTATGAATTAAAACATAAGACACCAGCCCTGAGTATTCTATAAACAAATAAACAAAACACTTTACTTCAGAGAAAATCTGGTAAAAGTTCAGAACAGACCATTTAAATGTGCAAGCCATTAATTTCTTGCACGGGGAAGAATTAAGGAAAGCACTTTAAACAGATTCTTGGCAACAGAATAATTCTAACTACATCTAAATAGTCATGTTCCTATCACTTTCTAGAAAGCAGTGTAGCCTAACTGCTATGCTATGCACAGATTGAAAATATTCAGTTGCTGCAGATGACAGACAGGTAGATTATCTAAGTTTTATCTGTCTTTTGCAAAGCAGGCTGCATTTTCACTTCTAAACAGCCCCTGCAAAATACATCACTGCTTCAGTGCTGAGCAAAATTCATCATCTTCATAATCTAGAATAAAGATTAAAATACAAGAGTCCTAATTCAGCTTTCTGTGCAAGACAGAAGATTCCAAAATCCAAACAGCAAGCGAAGCAGAAAGGGAGAAGCAGCTGCTCTTATTGGTAGCCCTAGCAAATTAGTGCTGTTTTCAAAACCAAACCAAATATTTATTTGTTTTAAACCTTTTTGGTCAGGATATGCAGGTAGTTTTATTCCAACATGAGATAATGCAGCTTTTAATTGGAAACATTGAGTGTGAGTACACTAAGCAGCTTCATTCAGCTGTACACCTTTGCATTATTACACAAAGGAAAAGTTATTTATTTCATATACCTAACAGACTCTATAACTAATTTATTTATTTGACATTTGCTGGGTCGGAGTCCTTTTTCAGTGGAGACCAAGGGAGAAAATCTCCACAAAAACACAGATACTTAATTACATACTGTAACTACATTAACATAACGTATAGTGAGGAAGATTTGGGACAGACAGGAAGAAGGTCAGAGGAAGCGAGGACGTCCAGCAAAGAGGTGGATGGATTGTTTTAAAGAAGATCTGTGACAGTCATGCATGTGTGTTGAAGAAGACAGGAAAGTGGCATTGAATTGAGAGAGTTGGTGACAGTTAACATAATACCCCAACCCCATGTAGAAAAAATATGAAAAAGGGGGGGCTGATGATGATGATTAACATAATACATAGCTATATAAACAATAGTTACCAGTAGAAAAAAATTAAGCTGAGTTTAAAATGAATGACAGATAGATTCTAAAAATCAGCAAAGTACACCTGGTGCAGTACAAAGTAAAAGGAAACAAATAGAAAAAATTTACATTCTTCATCATCAGTTCAGCTGAATAGCAACAGTGGGTAGAACTAGTTAACAAAAAGCAGAAGCCAGCAACTGTGAGCTGTATGAACTAATTTAATTAGTTAAAAAATAAAAAAACACAAAGATAACAGACCGGTTTAGGCTATGGTGTTAACCTAGCCTTCATCAGTGTAAATTCACAAAACATCTTGAGGTTCTTTTATATACATTGACATAATTAGTCACAAAGTTTCATTGGTGAGCTCATGAATATTCATTGGTATACAAAATCATAAATATTCATTAAGATCAGGCTAGAAAAGTCCACCTAATTTCACAATCCATTTCTTTTCTTTTATATTTTGTTTGCTGTGCCAACCAGATTTATTAGATCTGTCACCTATTATTTTGTCAATAATGGTAAAATGAAATCTTGCTGTGGTATGTTTAAGTGTGTGTTTATACAGGGCGTTATTCATTCTTTTACATTTAACATCACTAAGGTGTTCAGACATATGTAACTTAAGAGGTCTAGATGTTTGTCCTATATTAAATGCATGACAACTGCAAGAGGCCATACAGATAATCCAATCCGTGCTGCAATTTGCAAAAAACTGATGTCATGTATAGTACTGCAGTTGCTGCTGGAGAATTGTTTGTTTTTTAGCACATGTTTACAATGGCTGCAATGACCAGATGGCATGCAGCCCACAAGTTTATCTTAGGAGCTACAGTATGGGTTATGTACATACAGCAAGCAATTATGCTGCAAATTTGGACAGGGAAGACCTTCTCAAGTATAAACATAAATCACGGAACACAAACAACAATCTACAATTCATTACTACATACGGCAGAAATACAAATAGAGTCATTGATGCCATTAGACGACATTGGAACATCCTCCTAGCTGACAATGTTTTGTCACAACATTTATCCGAGACCTGCATGTTTTCATTTAGAAGGCGGGAAAAATCTTGGATCTCATCTCAGTCACTACAAACATCACCATGACGCTATTAACCAGAATATGACCCAAACCTTAATTTCTGGAGATAAACTTGTGGGCTGTATGCCATGTGGTCATTGCAGCCATTGTAAACATATGCTAAAAACCAAACAATTCTCCAGCAGCAACTGCAGTACTATATATGACATCAGTTTTTTTGCAAATTGCAGCACAGATTGGATTATCTATATGGCCTCTTGCAGTTGTCATGCATTTTATATAGGGCAAACATCTAGACCTCTTAAGTTACATATGTCTGAACACCTTAGTGATGTTAAATGTAAAAGAATGAATAACGCCCTGTATAAACACACTCATAAACATACCACAGCAAGATTTAATTTTACCATTATTGACAAAATAATAGGTGACAGATCTAATAAATCTGGTTGGCACAGCAAACTAAATATAAAAGAAAAGAAATGGATTGTGAAATTAGGTGGACTTTTCCAGCCTGGTCTTAATGAATATTTATGATTTTGTATAACAATGAATATTCATGAGCTCACCAATGAAACTTTGTGACTAATTATGTCAATGTATATAAAAGAACCTCAAGATGTTTTGTGAATTTGCACTGATGAAGGCTAGGTTAACACCATAGCCGAAACCAGTCTGTTATCTTTGTGTTTTTTTATTTTTTAACTAATTAATTTAGTTCATACAGCTCACAGTTGCTGGCTTCTGCTTTTTGTTGACCATTTGTTTTTGAGCCGTGCAATCACTTCCATGCAGGGGAATTCCTTTTGAGTAGAACTAGTTAAGGCACAATAAATTCTGCTTGAGTCTATAGTAAATATACAGGTACAAGTTCGAGAAACTATAACAAGTAGGAGCAATGCAGAGAAACATAGTGGAAGAGAAAGTAAGGAGGGTGACACATGCATTGAAAAGGGAGGGATGTAGGTTGGCAGATAGGAGTACGGTCAGTCAGGGAGATGATTACACTGACATAGTGTTGTATTGCTTAGGTGGTTTTTACAGCATTTATGAACTGATGTTTAGGTTTAATATTTCGAAAGTCCATTGGAAGTTTATTCCAGTTCTCAGCTGGGGAATAGCTGTAAAGGTTCTTGCCAATGTTAATCTTTGGCTTGTATATACAGAAAGGAGATGTTCTGAGTTCCAAAGAGTTATAGGTGGGGAGTAGGGGGAGATGATAGAGAATAAATAAGATAATGAAATGTTTACATCTATGAAAATGTACAGCTCTGTACAGGTGGGATTACTATGTTAGGTTCTACGTAGTCATGTCTTGGTGCCTTATTGCATACAATTGATACTATGAATGGTGAGTGATTATGGCAGTTTTAGTCCCAGCTGTACAGGGGATATACCAAGGAATATGAGATAAATTCAAAAGACTGCAGCAGCAATCATGGCATTCATATAGCAGAGCTTTGCATGTAGTGTCTGTCTGCATTGGGCTCAGTCTGTATATGATGTGATGGCTTCATCACTGGGGCTGTATAGCAGTGCCGCATGATAAGCTTGATTGATGTAATAGCACAGTATTTGAGAGTGTTGTCTTCCCACTGTTGCCTGTGGGAGAGCTGGTGATAGTAACATACCTATATATACATGCTGAACTTTTGTTCCACTGGAAAAAGTTTGTTGTTTCTGTAATGCAGAATTTCAGGTCTATGGGGCCTTATTTTCAGTAATCAGAAGTCATATCTCTACTTGAAATATGCATGTAAGCTGCAGCCCCTGAGTGTGCAACTGATGTTAACGGCAGACAGATAGTGAATAGTGATTGAGAGTGCCAAACAGTGTTTGAAAGAGTCTGCAGAAAGCTAATAAGTCTCATCATTAAAGAGATATAAATTAAGCCATATTTCTAGTGTTATGATGAAGTCTTATATTAACATATTATGTTGCTTCTGAGACCTTATACTTGCCTTTTGCCTCTGCTGTATTTTATTTGGTCATTTAGTTGTTTTGTTCATTATACTTGCTTTTACACCATTGTTACTGTCATGTTCACTTTAATTTACTTTTCTATTCAGTCATTGTAATTGTTTTTTCTTACTGTACATGATATTCTTTTGTTCCTCTCACCAACCTTATACAAAATACTAAAAGATATATCAAGGTAGATTGCAGTTAGTTGATTAAATCTGGCCTTGATCTGTGAAGATTTAAGGATCATTAAGACACGAAAAATTAATTGGAAAAACCAATTTAGGAGGGATAAATTCAACAAACACACATCCCCACTAGAACTCTTAGATCCAGCAACCAAAACCTCATAAATGTCAACAAGCATAGAAATGATGCTGGTAAATCCCTTTTTGCCAGCACCATTGCCAAAAAATGGAACAGCCTGCCAAGCCATACAACCTCTACCACCTCCACTACTCAGTTTTAAAAAAACTCTTGAAAAAACATTTTCAGAATAATTGGCTATGCTCATGCCATTCACCAGGCTAACCATTAAGAAGGTAACTCCTCTGTACCCCAACTACACTCAGACAGTCTGTTTCATAAATACATAATACTGTCTCTTTTTAGGTCTTTTGAGTAGATGTCTTTTGATACTCTGTACCTCAATGTTTGACTTTTGTATGAACTGTTAATTTAATGCATTCCATACTGTATGTATCATCTCATTGTGTGTATGCAATGAAAGCTCTCATAACATGAAACGAATGTTCCATGTAATTTCCTGTTATTCTATGTATAGGTTCATAGGTTGGTACTAGGCTATCGCCCTAGGGCCTATACAAGCCTAGCCATAACAATTCCCTGGCTATTTCTTCCCACACTATTTATTTCCCTGTTCCCCTGTCTGGCAGGGCAACTGACGTGATCCACGGGGTGAATTTCCTTTTTCCCATCCAATCATCAAGGTTCCTTTTGAAAAGGGCCAAGGAGGCGCTCTGCTTGACATGTATGGGCAGCCTATTCCAGGGACTGGTGAGTCTCTGGGTCAGGAACCTATCCCTCCATCATGTTTTGTTTATTGTGATGACAAGAATTAGATCCCTGGAGCATGTGGCTCTGAGAGATTGGGATTTTTTTTAAGTGTAGCATGTCCAACAGCTCTGGGTTTGGCATGGCCTTGTATGTTAAGCAGAGATCACCTCTGAGTAGACGATATCTGACAGAGTACATCTGGAGTTTTTTAACATGGTCAGCATAGGGCATCTGCTTTAGCCCTGTGATTCTTTTAGTGAGGTATTTCTGTGGCCTTTCCAGTTGTTGCAGATGTCTTGAAAGGTACATATAAAATGGGGCATTGTATTCTATAATGGGGCTAATGAGGGATGAATACAGTGGGACAATGACCTCCTTTTTTCTGGATGAAAAGCCCTTAGTGATGAGGTGTGCCACATAGAAGAATTTCTTGACTATTGTGGTGATGTGGTTATTGAAGGTGAGCCCACTGTCCACCTATGTCTCTAAGTCTCTTATCACACTTTCAGTGTTTAGTGTACTGCCACCTATGTGGTAATTCACGGGTACATGTTTTTTCCCAAAGGGGATAACTATATATGTCTTGGCATTGAGCTTGAACCCATGGCTCTGGCACCAAGCATCTGTTTCTGTAAGGCCCTTTTGCAGAGTATCCACATCATTTGAGGATTCAATAATGGCTCCCAGTTTGCAGTCATCTGCGAACTTTGTTAGCCAGAGTCCCTTAGTGTTGGCCTGTACTTCAGAGAAGTAGATGCCAAACAAGAGCAGTCCCAGGACTGAAACTTGAGGTACTCCACTTGTCACTTGTCTGGAGCTGGATTTGGAGTCAGCTACTTTTACAGCATGGGTTCTGTCAGTAAGCTAGTTCCCATCGAGTGATGTAGGGATTAATGCCCAGCTTAGTAAGTTTATCTATGATTCCAGAGTGGGGATGGTGTTAAAGGCCTTGGCAAGGTCCAGATATGCTGTGTGGACTGCCTTGCCCTCATCCACGGCTCTGGAGACTGATTTGAAGAAGTCATTCGGGTTCAGGAGACAAGATCGGCCCTTCACGAACTCAAACTGGGTGGGGTCCAGTGTTTGAAGGTTGCCAGTATCTTTGTTTATAAGTTCCATGATAATACGTTCCATGGCCTTGCAGATCAGGCTTGTCAGACTGATAGGGCAGTAGTTCCTGGGATCCAAGGTGGATCCCCCCTTTTAGAGTGGGATAACTGTAGCTGTGCGCCACTCAGTGGGCACGAAGCCTGTGGTGGGGGCATGATTAAACATGACACTTAGGTGAGGTGCCAGTTCATTTTGTAGTTCATGTAGTACACTGCCTGGGATGTCATCTGGTCTTATGGGTGCTGTATTCTTAGCTTTGGAGAGTGGATGTTTTACCTGTGTGGCTGTTATTACTGGAATTTGGCAATCTTCAGGTATTGAGATGGGCCATTTAGGGGGTAAAAGGGGGGTGAAGCTGACACTGAATCGATCTGCCAGGATATTGGCAATATTCTTGGGATCAGTATATTTAATGCTATTCTGTTGTAGCTCAGAGCAGCTCTGAGCACTGCAATTTAGATTCTTGACATAGTTATAGAATGCCTTGTGGTTGTCTTTGGAATCTTTATTTTCATAACTAGCTTTGAAGAATTTTACAAAGGATCTTGGCTTCTTACTGAGGCTGGTAAGGGAATTTTTTGCATCGTGGGATTTTCCTCTTTTTTGCAACAGTTTCTTCCTTTTGTTGTAAAGTTTGTTTATGGCAGTGGACCACCAGATTGGCTTCTTTTTTTGGAGGAGAGCATCTTGGTTCTATTTGGGATGGCACGATTCATGCATGAGTGGATGTGCTCATACAGTGCCTTAGTGTAGGACTCAGCAGTCGAACTTTCAGTTCCTGCCTGCATGGGTGTCATGACGTTTGTCACTTCTGACTTGAGTAGCATAAAGTTAGTTTTGGAGAAGTTTTTTATGGAGATTTCCTTACTGGGGAGTGGGGGTGGGATGTGGATGTTAAGGGTGATTACTTTATGGTCTGACCTGACCAACGAGGGGGTGACCATAGGTGTGGAACATAGATTTCCCATGTTGGTAACTACCAGGTCTAGGATACTGGAGCCCCTGGTGGGACTTTGGATTAGTTGATCCAGGGCGTTGGAATTTATGAATTCCAAGAACTGCTGGGCAAAGGTGTTGGTACATGAGTAGTTTTCCCAATTAATGGCAGGGTAGTTGAAATCACCCAGTATTAGGGTGTTTGGTTGTATCTTAATATTTTCCAGTATGTTTAGAAAGGTGTAGTGAGAATCTTGGGACATGATGGGGGATCTGTATCAAGCTACAATTTGGATTGCAGTCTTACCTAGTGTTAGTTGCACCTGGAGAATTTCAGACATATTGTTGTGTGCAACTAGCCTGGTGGTGTGAATATCCTTGGTGAATATGGACACTCCTCCACCTTTAGTGTTTTGATTCTGTTTTGGTGACTGAAAAGTGTGGTAAGAGTTGTAGCTTAGTATTGCAGGGGTGCTCTCTGGAGCCTTGAGCCAGGTCTCAATTACTGCACAGATATCGATGTTCTCCATTTTTAGGAGTGCCTCGAGAGTGTGCATTTTGAGGTTTAGACTTCTAGCATTGAGTAGCATTACCTTCAGATTTTGCATGTTTGTACCTATTATAGTGGTGGTTTTGTCCTTTGAACTTTGCCTAAAAAAGGCACTATGGGGGTGGCAACAGCCTTAGCCAGTAACCTGAATCCCAGGGGCAACAGGTGCAGACCATCTCTGGCACAGCATTGTGGTCTGTTGACCATGTCATCCCAGGCAGACAGATACTGGATCCCCTCTGAATGACACCAGAAGCTTAGCCAATTGTTGAATTTAATCATTTTGTCCTTATATTGTGGTATCTTTCTGGGAAAAGGCAGGATGCTACTCAGGGATAGGGTCATACCTGTCTGGGCCACATGATCTGAGAGCTCTTCCATGTCTCTTTTCATGTAGTCCAGGGAGGTACGTCTCAAGTCATTCACTCCAACATGGACAATGACAGAGTCATATTTTTACTTGTTGTGGAGTGACTTGAGTGCATGCATTATGCGGCAGAACCAGGCACCCCATGTGTTGTTTGGAGCTTATCTCCCTGGGCCTCCACTGAAAATGGACCTATGATAAAAATAAAAATAAATAAATAGATAAAAAAGCATTTTATTGGCATTATTCTGTGTGATCAGAAGGTACATTTGTGGCTGGAACAGTAGCAGTAAGTGACACATGGAATCACTGACTGAAAATTTTACATTATCTGTGTAATCTGGGACAACTTATAACAATGTGCTCCATGTGCTTGACATAGAACATTTGCTGTACATCTGCTACAGATAGAAATGATTTTATAGATAATGAGGGATATGCAGTATCCAAAAGTATCAATTTCCAGTAGATGTTATTCCTGTGAGGAAACTCTCCCACTAATGTGACAAGTTACACTTGCAATACATCACCATTACAGAAACTTGGAAAATCTGCCCATATCTTTCACAAGTGCATTGCTGGACCAAACGTAACATCTTTCTGAATTGCAGTTATCCTAAAAATAATCTTTGATCAGAGTGTAGTGGTTGTCATATTAAAGTTTATTTGGGATTGGTGCTATCAATGTCTTCACACCAAAATACCTGCTGTTCTTTAAACAATTCCATTTTAACTTTAAGTCTGTGTTGTTTATCTTTGTCCATAGTCCACTCAGTGTCATCATACCTCATCTTTCCTTTCTCTTCTGCTGTTGCTTCTTAATGCCTACCACAATTTCCATGCATCTCATTGGTTTCATTGGCTCTTAGTCTCTAGTTTTGCTTCTTAACTTTTAACCATTTATCTGAAAACAACCTCGTTCCTCTCTTCACTGTTGAGTTTTCCTGTTAAGAAAAAACTGCATTCAAGTGTTTCACTTTCCATTTCCTATAGGGTTATTTTTTTAGCCAAGCCTCTTTCATAGAGTTTTATCAGATATTCTGTTATCTTACTCTGTTTAGTTGCCAAGTTAACATTTTTTTGTAGTTGGATCCCATCACCTCTTAAAAACAATTCACTACTTGTTCCTCTAGCTGCCATCTACAGCATGTTTTACTGTAGTCACTTCTACACTTTACTCTGGGCTGTATCTTGTATGTTTTAATGGTAGTCATGTAATGTTTTCTGTATTCTTTTTTATAGTGTAATGTGCTTTGATAATGGAACAGGCAGATAAAATCAGTTACTTATTTGACTTATTTAGTTTATTGTATTTTATATTATTGTTTGTGTACTGTTGGATAGATCCAATTTATTCTGGAGTTCCAGGGAATCAAAACTCACTTACACAAAAAATACTGAAAAAGATAAATAACAGTGCATCACACACATTTAACAAATGGGTCTTAAACTATACAGAACATAAGATAAAAACAAGAAAGTGGCTTACACGGTGATAATGTCACATTAAGTTCAAAGTTGATGGAATTGTATCAGTAGACATATAATGAAATCTTGCTTACTTCCTGTGGATAGCAGGGTGATAGAGTGTACTGCCCTTGAGACATTTTCTTAAGCACATTTTAATTTTATATACTCAAGCACCACAGATTTGCCCTTTTGCAGCTTACCAAAACTGTTCATGTTTAATTGTTTTTACATCATGAATAGCATTTGCCTCTCATGCATTTTGTTAGTAGTACTCTACCTTTATTTTTTTATTACATTTGTTTCCTTTATTTGCTTCCCCCTCTCTGTCTTGAAACCATTAAGCATCCCCTATTAGACTTGAACCCATTCATGCCCCATGGATGAGGATGAGGAACCTCTTTCAGATCCCTTCAGGTGAGTACCTTCTGGAGGAACTGTCATACAGGCAGACATTAGGAAGTTTAGTGCTCTTGCTGACATTCTGGCCATGAGAGCATGTTGTGTGAATATCCCTAACTCCCTGACATAGACACCTATGGTATCATAGGGAGTGCATATTCTTGTTTCCCAGTTCACATCATACTGCTGCATGTAGCCATCAAGGGCTCATCCCTGCAATGGTCCTTTTGACTCTGTCCCCACCCACCAGAAAAGATTCTATCAGGGAGTTGTGCATCAGACTGGCTACAACCCAATCCTCCCTCTGCCAGGATGGGCATGCCCAACATCCCAGCCTACCCCCTTCAGGACACACGTGCCCAACATCCCAGCCTAGTCCCCCAGGACAGGCATGACCAACATCCCAGCCTACTCCATCAGGATGGGCATGTCCAACATCAAAGCCTATGCCATCAAGCACATGAGCTGCTAATTATACTCAAATAACTAGAGTCATGGTCAAGGTTTCATCCCTCTGTGCCACTGGCAAGGCTTTTGTTAGAAATTGTAAACAAGTCATATATGACATCACATCTTAGTCATGAATGCATTATGTAATTGTAAATTACATATACCAGTAAAAACAAGGCTTCCCTCACACCACTGTCTTGCAATCACACACACACACACACACACACACACACACACACACACACACACACACACACACACACACACACACACACACTCTAAACTACATTTTCTGAATATTCTAACCCCACCACCATTTCAACTCTGTCCATGCTATAATACTTAAGAAACTTTTCCCTCATTCTAGTAATTCTGTCATGTGACCAGCTAAATCTACTACCTCCACTAATTTACTAAAACTTTCCTTGTTCCTGTTCTAAATGTCAGTCCTTAGACTTACCTTATTAAACTACACTAATCTAATACTGTGTACTGGCTGAGCTGTATCCATTGATCCATGTCTTCCTGTCACTTAATTGATAAGTATTAATTTTATAGATGGACACATAAGGCTATGTAAATCTAAATAACTGAACTACTATAAAGTAAAGTTTTATTATCTTCTAGCTCAGTTGTGATTTTCATTGAACTTACTGACAATCTTTTCCAAAAATGTACTCTTCTTCCTATTAACCACTTGTAACCCTATCACTCCTCACAAATCTCCTTTGCAGTTTTATCCTGCCATCTCATAAACCATTTTCCCATCTGTCCTGTACAATCCAAGCCATTTAAATAGAAATTCATCTCATGTGCCATTAAGATTGCATTCAGATTGTGTTCCCATTGCCTATAACACAGAATGACTACTGTCAGATATGTAGTCTTTAGTACAGAGTTTCATACATGAAATTATTCAGATTAAAGAAAATCATAATCTAATTTGTCCTGCTTCTTACAGTAATCCTATATGGGTTCCACAAACTTACTGCATAGTTTAATTGAAGTTTCTACAAACTAGTATACCATGTCATGAAAACAGACACATACAGTACAGTACATGACAATGATGATGCAGCTCATAACTGTAGAAGCTTTTTTACAAACATCTGCACTTTGTGACAAATAGGCAACTTTTTATCCACGCCTACTCTCAATTACTTCTTTCTGACTTATTATCACTTTCCAGTTTCTCAGCTCAAACCTCATATGCAAAATATAATAATGTTACTGGTGTGTCTTTATTAACCTACATTAGGCTGCAGAGCACTGCTGGGCTGGTTTTCTACTTCATACTTTACTGCTGTTCACACACCTGCTATCCATACCAGAATCCTTCATGTTATTTCCCTATCTGTATTATTTTTTTGTCTCACCACATTTCAGGTGATATACCTCAAGCTGATAAGTCCATCCAGCCACTATCCTTGTCTGCCCATGTAACCTTCATCCACGTGTCCTTCCACCTCATATGTATATGTTCTTTCTGAGCAAATTAATTATCTTCAGCTTCCTTCCTGCCACATCATTTGCAGTCCAGCAGAGGTCCTGATTCATGTGAATTTAGCGATAATAAGTAGGCACACTATATGTTATCACAGTCCATGGAAGCAGTGGTTTTAGCTTTTACTAATGCCAATAGAGCTTGGTTTATGGTTATCATTTTTAAGGATTAGATTTACTAGATAGGAGGAGTAACTCAGTTGATACACATGCTAAAACTGGAACTAAATTTTTCAGCAAGTATATTGGCTATTTGCCGTGGGTACAGTTGAGTAGTACTACTGTAGATAAGTTCAAAGCATAAATGTCTGTTACTTCTTTAAGCTTTCTGTCATAACTAAAGAAGAAATTATTGATTACTTTTGTGATAGTGGCTACTTTCTATTCATGCTCTTTCTTGTCATGATTTATTGACATGAATAATTTCCATCATAATGGTTTGTTCTTAAATTATATTTAGAGAAGAGAGGACCGTCTTGTCACTGTAGCTATTTAGGTATTTGTAGAAACTGGAGGTGTAGGGGACAGATTCGGTAACTGGGTTAGTTGAGAGTTGCTGTGGGGTTTATTTATCTCATGTATAAGATGTAACAGATTTGCTTTAGAAAAAATCCCTAAAGTTAGTGGCATTTATATGTTGCCAGTTTTTTTTCCAAAATGTTTAAAGAACCTTAAAGAATTTCATGACTGAAGGCAGAACTTCTGCATTAATTGCACATCTAATGTGTAGAGGTACAGACTAACAAAAAAGCAATATGTTTCAATATCTAAGTAATTTAGATTTGTTAAGAAATGCATTAACTATCAGTTTTAAAGGAGAAGATAATACATTTGTGATCAGACTTAGCCTGAGGGGACAGGATGAAGTGCCCAACTTCTCTAGTATTTATTTGTTAATCAATAAAAGAGTACTTACTATGAATGGTAACTAGCTGTTAATATCCAAGCTTTTCTGGTCAGACTGCACTGCTCTACTGTACAACTTGTGCTTGTTGTTTGCTGGCTTATTCCTCAGTTGTGCAACAGTAACTGGAGATGTTCAGTCAGGTAACCTGGAGTGGTATTATTGATCTACCATGGGCCATGAAAGAAAGCTGAAATATTTAAAATATTACCAACCTTCGCTGGGAGTCATTGTCTGCATACTTATCAGCGGATCCCAATTAGAATGTTGACTTACTAGAACAGCAAAACCTGGAATCCCAAATGCTAATCCTCACAAAACATCAGAACTCTACCTGCCAAAGCATCAAAATGCTCTCTCTCTGTCTCTCTCTCTCTATATATATATATATATATATATATATATATATATATATATATATATATATATATATATATATATACAACTGGTAAACTCAAAACATCAAAATGCTGTGCTGAGCATGCAGAAACACAAAGCATTCATCTAACACCATATGTGATAAACAAAAAGGCTAACATGCTGCTTGAAGTGATCTAACACACAAAAACAGAATGTATGTTACTGTGCATACACACAAAGACCACACTCAGTATAAAAATACATAAGTCCCAAGTCCTGTAGTATGAAAGACATAAAACACACACTATGAAAATAAAACATGTCAACAAACTAAAGACTTTTGTTATCGAATGGCTGACCACTTTGATAGTCATTATACATGAAAATGTGCAGATATAAACAACATGCCCTACACAGGGTGAAAAACACTGAAAAGTAAAAATTCAACAGGTAGAGTGCAACACCACATAGCAGGACAGATCACATTTGCAACAGCACAGCATAGCTCAAAAAAAGTCTCATGGAGAGAACTCTTCTTACTGAACCAGTACCAGTTAAGACTGACCTTGCTTTTCCTGTTATTCCCTTTTCATAGGTGAAGGGGGGGCAAGTTGAACTGACATGGAGAAGCAGTGCCCCAATCCTGTTCTGTTCCCTTACTAACACTGACAGCACCAATGGCAAATCAGATATCTGTAGTTCTAGTAAACAGTAGATATGGTGATGACACACCTCCACTGAGTTTTGAGTGTGTGGCATAAACACCTTGTTAAGTATGTATATTTTCCAGAAATGGACAGGAACATAGGAGGGAAGTGAGTGGTTGTAGCAGTTCATGTCTTGAATTTCCTTATGTTGCCTAACAAAAAATATTCTGCAAAGTACTTACACCCCTCCTCTGCAAATTCAGAATGCAGTTGTTCAAAGCAGGCTGAAATGTCTATTTCATCCATAAAAGTGATTGCTACAAGTTTCTTTACTTGCAGTTTAAAAAGGACAGATAAACCAAACAGCATGCTAAGTCCCAATCTCTACACTTTTTGGCAAATGTTTGGGGTGAAATAAAAAACATTCTTGGAGTCAACTCCATTAATATTTGTAACAATACTTTTAATAGCAGACAATCCAAAATCACATCACCCATACTTCACAATGGCATGTTAAACTTCCCAGTTTAACAGTTCAACACACACTCCCCCCGCCCCCAATAGATTTCTTTGACAATAAGGAAAATACCAGAAGCATAGTTTCAGTAATATCCCCAAACTTGATAAAGCCATGTATAATGTATAGTTGTTGGCATACCTAATCCCACATGAGGAATGTGCCATCCATTGTTCTGTAGATAATGCAATGACTGTTGCATTAGTGCCACAGTCACACTTCTTCTCTAGCAAATTCTTTTCTTTCAGTGGGTACTTTTGTACATCGAATGTTTCCGGAGATACATTGTAGGCAACACTGGTAATCAAGCTTTTTCTTTTAATGTAGTTAACCCTCTGTAAGATGGCACACCCACTCAGTATGGAGACAACACTTTCTAAGGATATGTCTGCAGTGATATTGTCAGCTACAAACCACTGAGTGTCTTGTCATAACTTACCCTTATTGTTGGGGTCACCACATGCAACATATCTTTCTACCTCTGTTGGATGACTGACATGATGGTGACCGATGGATCTCTGCATTTCCTCCATGGCAGATCTAGAACATGTTACAGCTCAACCCTTACACTTGCCCACCAGTTTCTTCCTACATGCCCAGTACTTCTTATCTTTGTACATCTTCTCAAAATTGCATATTTAACCATCAATGACCAGTACCTCTTCACCTTTTTGTGATTTTTTTCATTGGATAGAAATTGCCGATGAGTCCTGGACTGAAGGGTGCTTTGTGTGCTTTCACCATTGACAGTATTACATTCTCCCTGTTTACATGCACAAGGGAGTTTACCTGTCATTTGCTTATATTGCATTTCAATGTTTTGGTGGGTACGGTGTTGTAATGTTTTGAGTAACGACGTTTTCAGTTTGCAATGCACTACATTTCTGAGGATTAGCATTCAAGATTCCAGGTTTCACTGTACTGGTAAGTTGACATGCTAAATGAGATTCATGGGTGAGTATAGTAGTTTATTCAAAATATGTTTTTTTGAGGAAGGGAAAAATGTAAATCACTAAAACTAGAGGGAAATTGGAAAAGGTCCTAAGAGGCTAGGCCCAAAAGCTATGATCCAGTTATTGTGAAACCTAATCTTGGGCATTGATGGTATAGACTCATAGCCCAGGTCAGCAGTACATTTTTTCAGAATACTGCTGAGGCAAACCATCACTAAATGAGTTGCGTACTGATTGGTTTGTATGCACATTTTATGTTTCAATTTGTTTTGTGCCAGTGGTTTGGCTCATAAGACCATACCCTCAATAACTCACTGGTAGATATCAGACTAGTGTGGCCAATGGAGGAGATCCAAAGGCAATAATTCTGTCCATTGTTTGCAGTACCCCCAAAAATACACACACACACACACACATATATATATATATATATATATATATATATATATATATATATATATATATATATATATATATATATATATATATCTTAGGATTTGATAAATGTACCAGTTCAGGTACTTTCAGTCAACTCTGTTCTTGAAGAAAATGTTATAAGTTCATAGGTTGGTACTGGGCTATCTGCCCAAAGGCATATATTAGCCCAGCCACGTTGTGCAGTATTCACCGCCCCTTTAGTAGTTCCGTAGACCCTTGTACTAGCAGCTAGTACCCTTGTCCCCTATCTGGTAGTGCTGTTGGTGTGATCCCCAGTGTGAACTTTCTGTTACCCATCCACTCATCAAGGTTCCTCTTGAAGAGTGATAGTGAGGGGCTCTGTCTTATGTAGATTGGGACCCTGTTCCATAGTAAGGGAAGTCTCTGCAAAGGGAATCTATCCCTCCAGCATGTTCTATTCATTGTTGTATTGAGGCTTATATCCCTAGAGTGCGTAGCTTGAGTAGATTTGGTTTTGCTAAGATGGAGCATGTTCAACAATTCTAGGTTGGACATGGCTCTGTACGTTAGACAGAGAACGCCTCTGAGAAAGCGGTATGTAACAGAGAACAGTCTTAGCTTTTTCAATTGTGCTGCATAGGGCAACTGTTTGAGGCCAGTAATCCTCTTGGTTAGGTACCTTTGTGGTCTCTCCAGCTGCTGGAGATGTCTAGCCAGGTACATTCCAATTGGTGCATTGTACTCAATAATGGGTCTGATGAGGGAGGAGTAGAGGGGCACCATTACATCCTTAGATCTTGAGGCGAACCCTTTCGTGATCAGATGGGTCACATAGAAGGATTTTCTAACCACTTTGGCAACATGATTATCAAAGGAAGGCTGACTATCTACTTGGGTCCCAAGATCCCTTATTTCTTCTTCAGATTTCAGGGGATTACCTCCTATGTTGTAATTTGCGGGTACTCTGTTTTTTCCAAAGGGGATTACTACGCATTTGTTTGCATTTAGCTTGAGACCATGACTTTGACACCATGCATCAGTCTCATTTAGGCCCTTCTGGAGGATCTCCATGTCAGCCAGAGACTCTATTATAGCACCCAGTTTGCAGTTGTCCACAAACTTAGTCAGCCACAGCCCTTCCGTGCTTGCCTGTACTTCTGAGAAGTATATGCCAAACAGGAGGGGCTCCAGGACAAAGCCCTGAGGCACACCACTCATTACTGGTCTGGATTCGGACATAGATCCCACTACTCTTACTTTATGGGATCTGTCTGAGAGCCAGTTTGCGATCCATCTTGTGATGTAAGGGTTTATGCCCAGGCTGGTGAGCTTATCAATAATACCTGAATGGGGAATGGTGTCAAATGCTTTAGCAAGGTCAAGGTAAGCCATGTGTACCTCTTTTCCCTTATCTATAGCCTGAGTAACTGTCTCAAAGAAATCCACCAGGTTCAGGAGGCATGATCTGCCCTTGACGAAGCCGAACTGTGTGGGATCCAGCGACTGGAGGTTCCCAATCTCTCCATTTATGAGTTCCATAATGATTCGCTCCATAGCCTTACAGATCAGACTGGTCAGGCTTATTGGTCGGTAGTTCCCAGGGTCAGTTGTGGCCCCACCCTTGTGTAGCGGGACCACCATTGCCATGCGCTATTCTATGGGCACATATCCTGTGTAGAGGCTTAGACTGAACAGGGTATTAAGATGCGGAGTTAATTCCTTTTGGAGCTCGCTTATGACACAGCCTGGGACACCATCTGGTCCCATGGAGGCAGTGTTTTTAGCTTTAGATAGAGCCTTGTTATCCAACGTATCAGTAATAATTGGACCTACACAATCCCCTAGAATGGTAATAGGCCCTGTAGGTGGTGGTGGGGGGGGGGGTGATTTGCACTGAACCTGTCAGCCAAGATTCTGGCAATGTCAGAAGGGTCAGTGTATTTTGTTCCATTTTGTACTAGCTCAGAACAGACCTGAGCATTGCCATTTAGGTTATAAAATGTCCTGCCATGGAATCAACATATTAGTTAACTCACTATGTGCTTTTCTAGTTTTATAACTTCTTCTGTCTTTTGAATTACAAAGTTTATACATAGGGAATATGACTAATCCTATTCTGTGTTAGTTTTATGTTCTTATGATAATTCTTAGTCTCAGTGCTTACACTTAGCATGTTTTCCCTTCCTTCCTTACTCGTTCCTTGTCTTGCTTCCTCTTCTTTTACTTCTCCATGCTGTTTATATATCTGATATTTTATAATATTTCACTTTTATGAATGCGGTCTTTGTGCATTTCTGTTTGGACCCTTTATAGAATATAACATGGTAGCATTTAATCATTTGAACAAGATACTGTGACATTTAATATTTCTGTGTTGTTTTGTAGGATAGCACTATTAATGTTTTCAGAATATTTTTATTTTATTTATTTTTTATTTTACATTTGTTTACCGCGATGGTCTGACTGGGACAGTGCCCATTTTCAGCGGAGGTCTGGGGAGAAAAGCTCCAGCTTAAGCTTACATACAAAGTCATCACATCAAGTAATAGAAATTATAGAGAAAAAAATGAGTGTTAACACATTTACAGGATAAAAATTTAGAAACAAAAATATATACATAGTATCAAATAGAGCAAGATTTTAAACACTTGAATGCAGACAAATATATGTTTGAACTTACATATGCAGATGAACATAACATTAGTTAGGAAATTAAGTAGGGAGAATCACTTAGGCAAAGTAGTGCATAGTTAATAATATGTATGTATATATGTATATTATATTTTTAAAGTAGTAGTGTAGTGAGCGTTATAGGATTCTTCTAATAACCGGCTTTATATTTTTGAAGTTTATTCATGGGTTACAAACTAACCTGCATGTGTTCCTTAAATGTAATCAGTTTTTTCTTAACTTTATTCAAACTAGATATTGCGTCCACAAGTTATCTGCATTTGTAAAATCCTAGACACTTGACACAAAACCTTTAAAAATGTTGTTAATTTACGATGCAGTCATCCCTCTGAGCTTATTAGCACATATTAATGCTAAACTGTTATTTGCCCTTGACTTTACAGGCATGTCTGTTTATCTCTACAGCATGTGGTGCCTCTCTCCTTGGCACCTGCTGGGCAAGGAACAGACTGCATAGACAACAATTTTATTGCATGACATTGGAGTCATCAGCGGTGATTGCTGACCTGCCATGGCATTTAAGAAGTGAAAACTTTGTCCTGGTGTTGCAAATAAATGTGACTGTATTAACAATTTATTTCTGAGCTGCTTATTTTCTGCCTCATTTAAAAAAAAACACACACACTTTGTACTTATTCTACACATTTCCTTCTATGTCATCGGGGTAACGCTTCTTCAGCCAGCTAACTCTCCCAGATTAAGTGAATGACATTTATTTTCCTTGGAGGTGACGATATATATATATATATATATATATATATATATATATATATAGGTATTTATTCATCAAATTTCAGATGACACTTGTTACAGTAGTAAAAATCAGTTTTGAAAATAAAACTATTCATGCATAGCAGTAGTAAATAAAGAAAATAATACTACATGGAGCAAGCTGATTATGCTTATAAACTGGAAAAAAGAAAAACTTGTTATGAACCCCTATCCAACACCAAAGAGGTGCATAAGAAGGTTTATGTATGGCATAGAATTGCTATATTCTAGCCTCCAGATACAACACATATGATGGGAACCACAGAACAGCATCAAAACCCTAGTACAGGTTTTAAAAGCTGTAAAACTCTTCTCACTCTCACACAGAAAAAGACAGGAAGAACTGTTTAATACCATTTAAATGTTTAATAGCTTTTAAAGCTGTCAGTCTATCAGGGAGACACTTATATTTTGTATGTTGTGTGTGCCACCTCTAAATGTTTTACAGCTTTCAGAGATGTGAAACACTTTTCCTTCCTATTTATTTTTTCTATAACTAATACTACATTGGAGGCACTGAAGCTTTGGGTACTATAATGAATTATTGGGGCTCTCAGATCTTTTTAAGTAGTAATGTGTTCTTAGTATGGATGACAAGATTCAGCTCTGTGGCTAGTTTCTTGACATCCATGTCTCAAACAAAAAACAACTTGCTTATGACTGGAGACCCAATCATAGTCCTTTATAGATTCATAAGGTCATAGGTATGTACTAGGCTAATGGCCCTGGAGCCTTTACAAGCCTAGCCCATATGATTACCCTGGCATCATGCCACACGACCTTAGTTCCTAGTGCCTCTGTTGAGTAGAGCCACTGGAGTGATCCCTGGGGTGATTTTCTATTTCCCATCCACGCATCAAGATTTCTCTTGAAGAGATCCAATAAGATGCTCTGCTTGACATGCATGGGAAGTCTATTCCATATCATGGGTAGTCTATGGGTTATGAACCTGTCCCTCCAGCATGCTCTGTTGATTATGGTAATGAGGTTGAGGTCTCTGGAGCATGTGGAGTGGAGAGATTGGGATTTCTTTAGATGCAGCATTTCTAACAGAACTGGTTCAGACATGGCTTTGTAAGTCAAGCAGAGATCGCCTCTCAGTAGGCGATATGAGACAGGGAATAGTTGGAGTTTTTGAGTCTGTCCATATAGGGCAAGTGTTTAAGGCTTAGGATCCTCTTTGTGAGGTACTTTTATGACCTCTCCAGGTGTTGCAGGTGTCTAGTGAGGTACATGCCAAATGGGGCATTGTACTCAATGATTGGCCTAATGAGGAAAGAGTAGAGGGAGACAATGACCTCTTACTTCCTGGATGCAAAACCCTTAGTAAGGAGATGTGCCACATAGAAGAACTTTCTGACCACAGTGGCAAAGTGATGGTCAAAAGAGAGGTTGCTGTCAGCCTGTGTTTCCCAGATCTCTTATAACACCTTCTGCATTCAGTGGACTACCATCAATGTGGTAATTCAAGGACTCAGGTTTTTCCCAAGGGGGATGACGACACATTTTTTGGCATTGAGCTGAAGGCCGTGGTTCTGACACCAGTCACTGGTCTCAGTGAGGCCTTTCTGTAGGATGTCAACATCATTTGGGGAGTTAATAATAGCTCCCAACTTGCAATCATCTGCGAACTTTGTCTGCCAGAGTCCCTTTTTGTTGGCCTGGACTTCAGAGAAGTAGATATCAAACAGAAGAGGACGCAGGACCGAACAGTTTAAAAGCATATATATGTTACTAATGCAGGCCATAGGGTTGTATGGAGACATGACGCTTTCTAGAGAAAGTGTTTTCTTCCGTTTTCTATGGACTTATTACAAATTTGCACATTTTGTATCAGCCACTTTGCAGCTTTTCACATTTTCTGGGATGTCTGTAGTAATGGAAACATATTCTAGCAGCAGTCTGGATTCCATTAAGAGTGGTTCCTTATTCATGTCATACACCCAGAAGTTCTTGGATTTATTGAGTCTACTTGTTCTGTAAAGGATAGATGAGATCCAGTCAGAGTCTGAGACACCTGAATTTATTTACAATGCCAATGTCTATGTCATTAAAGTGCAGTTATAGACTGTTTGTTGGTAACATAAATGACTTTTTGGGTTGTCAGTTAACATAACTCTGGTCTTTTTAATATTGAGACCCAGCTCTAATTGACAGAAGAAAATGATAATTTTCCAGATTTAAGTTTAAGGCCTGACTTATGAGGGTATATGAATTGTCTGAGAACCAGATTGCAGTTAAATTGCCAACAAAGGGAGACTGCACTAATAAACAGAGTAAATAGTTGAGTTTCTTGTACTGACCTATGAGAAGTTGTACGTTACTACAACAGTATGGTGTTATTTAACTTGTCTCCAGTCTGAAAGTTCTAGTATATGAGCATCTTTTGAACCAGTTTTGTTCATTTTGGGCTAAACTGCATATGCATTGTTCTCTTTTGAATTTATAAAGGTATGAGGTGAAAGCTTTAGTCCAACCACAAAGGCAATCTCAATCAAGTGACTCTTCCACAAACTGTGAGTGACAATAGTAGGGGACAGCAGTGAGACAGTGGTCGTGTTTCCTTTCTGGAATCTATATTGATTCTCTCTCTTAGGAGTCTATGGTTTTCTTACTTTGATCTTCAAGTTATTGATTTATGTTCTCTAAAGATATATATATATATATATATATATATATATATATATATTTTTTTTTTTTCCACTTTGTCCCTGCTGTTTTCAATCATCAGTCCTCTCCATGGCTGATCAATCCATTAGTTCACCATCACTAGGGAGAGGGTAGGTTGGAAGGGGCTATCATTCAGACAGTTATCAAGGGTGGCTCAAATATTGTCTTCTTTTTTTCCTCATCCCATTCCCATGCACCCCCTGAGGCCTAGCAGAGGGATGTGCATTGGAATGACAGCAAAGGACATCATATCACTTCCACAAGGGGTGTTCCCTCCATAAATCTATAACCCAACTCAAGAGGTATAATCAATATGTTTCCTGGTCTTCACCAGGAAGTTAACACTATCCAGTGTACCCCCAAGTGTGTGCAACACCTTCCTACCCCATAGGAGAGGCAAGAGGACCATGCCCCCTTCTCTCACCCACTCTCTGCTTGCCTCCTGCAGTGCCTAGGTTGCTAGTCAAGGCCTAGCCACTTGGGTAGGCATCAGGAATTCATTTTATTTTCATGTCCCCCCTTTTTGGTTCTCAAAAATAGTTTGTTTTCTTATCTAAGCAGAATACATTACTCTTTGATAACACATCATTTGTTTAACTTATAACAGTGCTGATTCTTACTACAGTCTCATCCTTTTTTCCTGTGGGACAAATCTTGTAGTACTTGTATACTCTCTTGATATATTTTTTAATCATTATATATATTTGACTGTCTACATTTTGGTTGTGAGACAATGCAGCCTGTTCACTACATGCTATATTATTACAGCAAAAATTTTATTCCTTCCTTTTTTCTTTTTTAAAAATTAACAAAAAGTTTACTACATGTTACTCCGTGGATTTCCTGATATTCTATACCACTGTAAGTTCTATAAGCTCCTACCTTATATACAACTGTTTCTTAAAAAATGTTATGAATTTTTGGTCTTTCATTACAGATTCTGGTCATATTCAAAAATATCTGAAATGGCAGAGTACGATCCAACCACTGCTATGGAAAGTTACACAAATAAGTCATATATTCTAAAACATAATGGTGCTTGATGTTGAAAATGCATGAGCAACACTAACAGATATTTTCTCAGCAGCTGCAGGGAAGATATCAAAGAAAGTGCAAAACAGAATGCCTATAACAAATTAGTACAATAGTGTGCAACCTGTGCTGTAGGGGATAAAGAGACAAACTCATAGACACAGAAAGAGGCATGTAAATCATAGACTCTTGTTGTGTATCATGAACATGCAATACAGAATATGACTGTGGAGAGAGGACAGTAATGTGTCAGGCAGAGAGGTGCAGTATCCCTTCCTGCCAGCACAACACATATAGAGGTGGCACATCAAAATGTTCCATTTTACAGATCCAAACATCATTGGCAACATCCATAGCATTATCATGGCAATGCATAAAAGAGCTCACACCTCATGAACAGTTGGAAGTGTATACAACATCACAAAAAGAGTTATACAGCACAGCAAAAGATGGCAACCAACACATTTATAAGGGAGGGGGGTAACAATAGCTAAGCATCCACACACATGAATAATGTACCAGTGGTATAGCTTGTTATGTGCAGAAGTAGCACAGGAACAGAATACGTTTGTGTCCTGTCTGCATACATGCCATCACTATCACTATATTGTTGGCCAGTAACTTCTTGCAGCAGATCACTGATGTTATCTGAAAAATCAGTGTGCATACGTTACCTCCTTAAAAACCCAAGATAAGTATTTTCCACAGCAAGGTGTACATTGTCAGCTGCATAGCAGCCAGGGATGTTGTCAGAACCTGATTTCATTACCTAACTGGACATCACTCCCTTCCAGCATGGAGATAACATGATCTGTACTTTATAAGCATAATCATCATCAATGAACTTCACTCTGCCTCATTTACAAAGAGAACACATGGCAAAATGAATTGTCTGACTGGTTTTAAAAGCTGTTTTACTTTCTCCCAGAGAAGCACTTTGTATCTGACTGCCATGCCTCTCAAATGTCACTGATTATGTAGAACACCCCTGAATTTTCCTCAGATATTTGTCTTGTCCCTCATAAAATGTTTGATATTCTGGTAAATCACTATTATAGTCTGTCAATAATGCCAGATATTAGAGCTTTATACTTCATATTTTTCAGAAAATGCATGTTGATGCAAAACCTGTCATATTACTAACTTTTTAAGTGAATTAGAGCAAGATTTAAAAATACGTTGTCCTCTCATTATTTTTGGATTTGTCCAGAATTCTTAAGGTAAAAAGTTAAAAAGTGTGCTCAGTTTCTTTCTTTTTTTTCTGAAAGTGCCATGAAGAACCAGAAAAAGCTCCATGCACTATAAAAAATCATGATCTGGTCTCCTGTTGTAACCCTCCATTATGTGCTCCTGACTGCCAAGATTCGGCTCTCGAGTTTTGGCCTCAGGACGAATTTCTTGGCATCCATGTCTCAAACACAAAATAAGCGTCTGATGCTTGGAGACCTGATCATAATCACCTGTTGATGATGTCATAGACAAATGTGGTGCATCTTCTCAGAAGCAGTACAGTTATGTGGCACATTGTCTATTTTGCACCTAAATTCCTCATTTTTTGGGGTGCTTCCTTAAGGGAACTGATATTAGGTTTCTGTCATAAAGCTAATAAACTTAGCATTTCAAGGAGCTTTTGTGTCAAAATTTGGCTTTGTATCCAGTGTCAGCCTTTGGGCTGTTTGACTGTTTCTTGCAAGGCCTGGTAAAACTGGTATGCACTCAGTCCTCATTGCACCAGAAAGAATTTTTCTTCTGCATCTGCCAAAGCAACATTTTTCATACTGCACATAGAGTGGTATATGAGTTGACATGGAGGGGGGGCGGGTCATATTACAGAAGTTAACTGGAACAAATTGGTGTTAGCAATCACTTTCATAAGGGCTGACATTCTCGTTACCAACCTGGAGATATTTTATTTTATTTTGTTTAATTACAGACATCTGTCTGGAAACAGGGACTATCTGCATATCTCTCAACTGTCCTTGATTTTGAGTCATGCATTTCGTTTGACCAGTCCTTGTCATATTTGTAGGAAATGAACTGCAGCCACAAATGCAGAAGCAGTTTGGTAAATACACTAAAAAAGTAAACAGACAAACCAACATGTTCTTGCACAAGAAGCTGTCACTTTTTTAAGATAAAATCACCAGAGACCCCACACCTCCCTAACTAAATATACCAACTCCAAGATTGCACTACAGTGGATTAAGGACAATGCTACATCTCAGGCCAAGTGATTTTTTTCCCTGGGAAAAAAAATCACTGGCCTGAGCCTTTACTATTTTCAGACTTTGGTCTTTATGGGTTGGAGAAGAGACATTTGACGTAACACCTCTTCATGATTTTAATATAGACCTGATTTTTTTAGTTAAGAGGTTAAGATATATGTTTGACTGTGGATGAAGCAGGACTGACTCCACTGCGCTACCACCCATTCATTTATTCTAGGCTACAGAGTTGGCTTTGCAAGATTAATGGGGTTTATATAAAGCAACTCACAAAGGAATACTATCCTGTAGGGACTAGTTGAAATGTATTATGAGGTCATTATTTTACAACAGTCAAATATTTATGATGTTCAAGTGTAAATCCTTAGTAAAGTGGTTATAATTGTTGAGTTAGGGGGAGTCTGGCTGGCTGGTTATGGAAGAAAGCAACTTACCCTCTTGTTTCTCATTTGGTAAATATAAACAGTTTGACGTTACTGATCTAGTTAACATTTGTGTAAAATAAGTTGGAAGACTTTACTCTCTGACTGCTATTTGCATCAAACAAACTTGACATAGATGACTATGTCTCAGTTTAAACAGTTTGTCTTTACAGGACTAGTTAGCATTTGTGTGAAATAAGAAGAGAGATTTTACTCTCTGACTGCAATTTGCATGAAACAAACTTGAAATATATTGTTGTGTCAATAATCAATTTTCTAAATAAGCTGAAGTACACTTTCAACAATGGGTCCAAAGTTGCTTTCCATAGTTGCTTGACATAGTGGCTGTCTGTTGATGAGACTGATTGACTCATCTGTCATGATCAAGCTAAATGATCATTAGTCTGGTTTTATAGGAGTAATGTGCATTTGCAAATTGAAATAATTTACTGGGGCCAGTTTTTTTTTTAATCAAAACCTGGCATTTGAGGTGGAAAACAAGTATGAACAATGATATATTAGAATGATAGCAGTTCTAATGGCAAATGTTTTGAAATGTGTATTTCTCTTTATTTTATTGGTTAGTACATTTTGTTTACATAAAATGTTTGCCTACTCAAATTTAAAACAAACAACAAACACACACAAAAATGTTGCTATTGACCAGTAAATAAAATTTTAATCAATCAGGAAGGTGAATCCAAAAGAACATATATATTTCTGCATGGTCAAAGTGCATGTGAACTGGAAGCATGATTTGAAAACTGCCCAGAGACCAGGATGTACTTACTCCATCACTGTCTAACCCAGTGGGATATATAAGTTTTATTTACTGAGACAGCCAAACTCCAGTTAGTATCTCTTACATTTAGTCATCTTAAAATGAAATATTGTTCTCCACTTGCTAATGCATTTCCTATTAAAACTTGCAGTTACTCACTCATGTCACATGACCAAAGACTCCTTGCTCTTATGAGGCCTTTTTCAAATCACATAGTAGATGAAAATGTTTCCACAATGATAGTCCCTTCATATTGTAAACAGCTGTCCTCTAATAGTAGAAATGAAAATAACCTGATTAGAGTCCAACCAAGACAATTTGAAGGATTATCAAAACACATTCAGGAATTCAGAACCATGCTTAGTGCAATTGCAGTATACCTACATTAAATAAGGCTTGTAGCATAATGCATTCTGAGGTTAATTATTAATTAGCTCAATGGGAATTCTCAGACAAATTGGCTGCTAATTAAAAACACACATTCATTACTGCAAACCACCAGACTTGTGGTGAATGGGAAATCCTGCAGATGTAACAAGGAATGCTGTAAGGAAAATAGGTGAGCACAGAGAATGTATAAGCTTCAGCAAGTGGATTGTTGATCATTATACAGAAGTAGCAATGAGTGTAAAATGTACTAGGACAAAAGGACATACACAAGAAACAGGGAATGTAAAAATTGGAGTAGAGAGAAAGACAATGAAGGGTATACTTTTTTGAGACAAGCATCCATGTTTTATTTATTTATTTATTTATTTATTTATTTATTTATTGTTTAAGTGGTGCAGGGGAAGAGGAAGAATCTCGGGCATGTGCACAAATATATAACAGAGACAAAGACTGCCTGGGAAGTGCTGAGAGGTGGGGATGCAGTGAGGCAAACAAATGGAAGACACTGATGAACTGGTGGAGCACTAGATAACAACCAGTGAGAATTATAACATACAAGGGAGAGAGACACCAGGATGAAGGTTATGGTGGGTATGGCCTGCTATATCACACTAACTGTGCATTTCCCAGAAGAAGTTTCAGACAGCACCATGATCATCCACCCCACTGAGATTCACCTGAGGTGATGAATGCATGGAAAGGCAGCAATGAGACTCTGTTAGCTGCAAGAGGACCTTCTCTAGGAGAAAATGTCAGATTCCAGATACCAGTCTATCATATTCCCCACCACCTCACTCCTGACAATGCCTCTGGAAGGAACAATGGCACAACCATTTGGTAAATCACCAGGGATGGCAGTGGTGGCCTCGTCATTGCCTCTGGCTGCATCCAATGTGAATGTAAGTCTGGTTACAGATGGGGTATGTAAAGAGGATGGCTGGACTTATTGGTGAGTCTGAATACTGAGGTTGCAGCACTGACCCTGCTGTGGCAGCTGCTGTACAAAATGCAAGCAAATAAACACATGCATAAGATACACATACATTATGTGAAGCCAAACATCAAATGGTTACTACAAAAGCAGTAAAGCTTTATACATCAGTGTAGCACAATTATTTGACTATAAATAATGTAGAACTGGCTCTATGCTAGGATGTGCTATCAGAAGGGGAGATACAGGTAGCATTCCTGCTGTCGGTGCAGGTGTGCTATGGAACTTGTGGGCAATAGTAATGTTGTGCCTGAAAACAATAGTTTTACCAAGTTGATGCTGTACTATAGGCATTCTCAGTAAAATATCTAAATCTAGCATGTGCGCAGCAATTATCATTTCAAAGGTCACACATAAAGCTGCAAAACTCTATGCTTATATCAAGAATACCACGAAGTGTAATATAAATGTATCCTGTGCACCTTAAACTAGGGAGCATTGCCTCTACAGAGTCACACTCTTACATACTGCCAACATACAGCAAACACATCAAAGGCACTGCATGTAATTATAATTATAATTTTGAAATGACAAAAAAATGCCATCCCTGCTCCAAGAAATCCTCTCCATTTGCCTCTGAGCTAGAAGGAAAAAAATGTTAAGTTGTATACCTATAATAAACACATTTTTAAATAGAACTGACTGACTGATACTTACAATGTATCTCAGTGCCCTTACTCTGATTCTTCTTTCCCACCAGCTATAGTGTTATCTGCAGTGCTCACCAGAGCGGAGTATGACAGTGGCATTCGACACTGCTCTACAAATACTATGCCGGGCATCAATTTTATATTGAAGTTCCTCATAGAAGCCTACAGTCAGGTATTCCTTGTATTTTCTTTATGTAGCAAATAAAAAAAAATGTTGCATTGCCTTGCTGTACCACAAAGGAACCTTGCTACAGCCAGTGCCTTTGGAAGCCATCCATTCACCAGGTCAGAGTCCACAGACTATGGCAGGCATCTCATGGTCACACGTTTACTTTTTTGACACATGCTGCACAGTGTAGGGCATCTTGTTGACAAGAGTTGTATTGGTATATCCACTATTTAGCCCACAAAATGCTGGTGTGGCAGGGTGGCAAACAAAGGTATGAAATGTATGCAGTAGGTACATGTTGCCTAATTATCATCTCTATTTTGCTCTTTAACACCTTCATCTGATGCACAAGCATCATAGCTTTCCCCATGTCCCCATAAGAGTCACTGAACTCCCATACATGCCCAGTCGTAGGTGCTCAAGACATGGTCCACTGAAACAAGGCTTCAAAACAGCTATTCACTAGCATTCATTAGTCCGTGCCTAATTAGCACAACTGTAACACTAGAGGTCTCAGACTGACACAATGTAAATCCTGTCATCTGCCATGAACCTCATTATGCTATGGAACATTACAAACAGGCAATCTACCAGGCTTGTACAAAGTAAGGAGCAAGTCACTTTACTGAAGACTACTTGTTTATCATGTAAGTGTGCACTTTAAAAGTTTCGATAATTAACTGCCTTCCCATAAAATCTTTGCTTAAAACTGTATTACTACTATACTTATTTAAATGCTTGATAATGTTGTAATTTAGAGGTGCATTCACTTAAAATACTTTTAGGTGCTTCAGTCACCAGTGGGTGGGGGTGTCATTGCCCTAAAATAGTGCAATCCATGAGCAGTACTACAACACAGTTTCACAACATGTACCATTATGAAAATGCTGGCATATCAGCTTTAATCATTGCAGTATTGCAATTATACAGCTGTTAGCTGTGCATTGACTGTGTTATATAAGGCCATGCATGGGCCACCAACCCACGAGCAGGCTAATCTCGCTTCCACACTTCATGGCACATCTATGCTGTACTGCCAGAGTGTGTGTGTGTGTGTGTGTGTGTGTGTGTGTGTGTGTGTGTGTGTGTGTGTGTGTGTGTGTGTGTGTGTGTGTGTGTGTATACGTGTGTGGGCGTGTGTGCATGTGTGTGATTGAGCATGTGTGTGTGTGTGTGTGTGTGTGTGTGTGTGTGTGTGTGTGTGTGTGTGTGTGTGTGTGTGGTTGCTTGATGCTCGCTGGATTATAGATTGCTATGTATTCCAGCCACAAAAATGATAATGAGTATACATTCTGCATTAACACACCTGTAGACTCTAGATACACATAAATGGATATGTGCTTGACACATTCTATAGCAAAAACACAACCAATCCTCTTATTTTGGGGGTATCTATAGTGTCACTGAGGTACGTCTCTTTAATCAAATCCTGTCTGTACCTGCAGCTGCTCCACCTGTCTATCACAGAAGCTGAAACACCATGTTGTCTAAAGCATGACATGTGGAAGGTCAGCCAGTGGCACTCATAACATTAATGGTAGAGAATTGTGCAGTATTGTAACAGGTCATTGCATGTTACCTAGAAATGTAGGCTTCACACAGCATCCATTCAATGTCACTTTCTGTTAGGAGTATAATAAAACAGGTAAACAAATACTGCCCATAGTATACAGTGTGTGTGTGTGTGTGTGTGTGTGTGTGTGTGTGTGTGTGTGTGTGTGTGTGTGTGTGTGTGTGTGTGTGTGTGTGTGTCCTAGGGCCGAGAGAGAGATATTATTGACACCTGCTTACAAAACACAAGAAACCCATACAGTGTATCAGGGTGGGTGTATCATAGTTACTGATGTGCTTATCATCACATACATTGTATTTTATTTACTTTTTATTATTTATTGACAATTGTTTGCTGAGAAAGTCTGACTGGATCATTTTATCAGTTTTCAGTGCAGGCCCAGGAAGAAAAGCTCCACTTACCTTTTCCTTACAAAGCAGGATGACAACAAAAGGCAAGCATAAGAAATGCAAGTTCTGCCATGTAGCGAATTAAATCTGACTGCAGTCGGCAGATGACTGGCCATGAGAAATATGACTGTCCCTTTTGTCAGCATGCCTGATGGGATGTGGTAAATTGCATTAGTGCTACTGGTGAGCAGACAAAAATTATGGGGTCTATATTAGAACACCGAACTTTCAAAATTTCGAGTGTTCTAATATCGAACCCTAGTAATCGAAAATTTAAAACATCGAACATACAGAACAGCGATTTTTTTTCCTAGGGAAAAATTTTGGTGTTCCAAAACACATACACACAACATAAGCACACCAAACAAACAGCAATCCACACACATACACCTAAACTCTTACACCTAATCCTACACTAAACTATACATACACCACTAACTATCCACTTACCTTAACCCAAACCCTAACCCTAAGGTCTGTCACTATCGTATAGTCACCTCACCCACGCCCTAACCCTAACTCACCCACCCTGCCCTAACCCTCACATCCACACAATCGCACACTTACCTGACCTGCGCCCTAACCCTAACTCACCTAACCCGCCCTAACCCTCACATCCACACAATCGCATACTTACCTGAACCCGACCCGTAACTTTCCACCACAGTGCTGAAAATACCGAAGCAACAGAAACGGACAACCAAATTCTTTCCGTAGGAATGATATTGTTCGCTGAAAATGGGTCGATATTAGAACACTGGAAATTTTGAAAGTTTGGTGTTCTAATATAGACCCAAATTATGAGCAAGTCAGATGCCAGACCACCAACATGATTAGTGCTGAAAAATCTCCTAACACCCTCCTAGCATAGGAGCTGAGGGCACTTAGAGGTCTAGTTTTGACCAAGCCACTTTGACCTCCTATGCCTTTGCAGAACTAATACTACTGCAAGTAGGTTCATAGGTTCATAGAAGGTAACTAGTCTAATGGCCTAGAGCCCTTACAAGCCAAGACATATTTATCCTGAATTGCACCACTTGTTGGTGGTTAGGTAGTGAAGTTTGCAGAAGTAAAAGTATACAGTAGTTAATACCAATGTTCGCTGGTCAGGAAGACACGGGCGCTACCCCAGGAGTGAATTTGCAGTCACCCATCCATTCATCTAGATTGTGTTTGAAGAGGATCAGGGAAGGGCTCTGTTTCATGTGAACTGGAAACGTATTCCAAAGAAATGGCAGAGACTGCCCTGTAAGCCAGGCACAAGTCACCCCTTAGCCCCTTGCAGGAGACAGAAAACAGTGTGACATGGCTTTTAATCTTTCCATCTAAGACTTGTTTTGTGTACACTGTAACTTCTTGGTGAGAAGCCTCTGCAGTCTCTCCAATAGTTGCAGGTGTCTGATGAGTCTGATGAGAGCTGAGTATAATGGAATTATAACATTCTTAGATATAGATGTGATCCCTTTACTTATAAGGTGTGCCACATAGAAAGATTTCCTTACTACTGTGGATATGTGGTGGTCAAAGTTCAGATTGCTATCAACCTGGGTACTAAGATCGCACACAACTGGATCTACACTTAGAGGGGTGCTGTCTATAATATAATTAGCAGAGCTTTCAGCTTTCTCAAAGGGAATAATAATGCATTTTTTGTGCATTTAGCTTTAATCCATGGCTTTGGCACCAGTCATTTGTCTGTCTTAACCCTGTCAACAATATATTAACATCATTGGATGACTCGATTATTGCTCCCAATTTGCAATCATCAGTGAACTTGCTTAGCCACAGGCTGTCTAAGTTTGCCTGGACGTTTGAGAAAAATTCTGAACAGTATGGGGCCCAGCACAAAACTCTGTGGTAACTGGTGTTTTGCTAGAGGTGAAGTCACCCACTTTGACAGTATGTGTCCGGCCGGTGAGCGGTTGGTTACCCAACTGCTAATGTAGGGGTTAATTCCCATTTAGGATAATTTTTCTATAATACCTGAGTCAGGGATTGTGTCAAATACCTTGGTTAGGTCAAGATAGGCAGTATGCACTGTCGTTCCTTTGTTCATGGCCTTGGGGACTTTCTTGAAGAACTCAACCATGTTTAACAGGCACGATCTATCTTTAAAGAATCCTAACTGGGTTGGGTCTAGAGTTTGGAGATTTCCTATGTCCTTATTAAAAAGGTTCCATAATGATTCTTTCCATGATCTTGCAGATGAGGCTAGTCAAGCTTATGGGCCTATAATCCCTATGGTCAGTTGATGGCCCCCCTTTGTGCAGAGGGATTACTGTTGCTGTCTTCCATTCTGCTGGAACATAGCCAATTTGCAGGCTGTGGTTAAACCGGGATCCAAGTGGGTCTGCTAGGTCATGTTTTAGGTTGTTTAAAAGGCAACTTGGGATGTTGTCTGGTCCCACTGATGCTGTGTTTGAGGAATGGTAGCAGGAATACTTTGGGAGATGACTGAAGGGGATGGGGGGTGAAGTTTGCTCCATATCTGTCAGCTAGCAGGTTGGCTATTACCTCCACTTGAGTATAGGTCATGCCATCCACAACCAGTTCAGTATTCCCTTTTAGATTTTGGATGTAATTAAAGAATGCCTTGTGATTGTCTTTAGCTAGGGAGGCTATTTTTGCTTTGTAATTATCTTTGGAGGACTTGACAATATCTTTTATTTGTTTGTTTAAGCTAGAAAAAGATTTCTTCCTCTGCTGAGCCAGTTCCCTCTTGTTCTTGGACATTAGTTTCTTTCTCTTGTTATATAGTTTGTTTATAGTAGAGACATCCTCCATGGTGGCTGTTTTTTTTCCTGGTTTTAATCCATTTAGGTTCAGCCGATTCTATACAATTGCTTAAGTGGTTATACAGGGCATTGGTGTATACTTCTGCATAGGAGTATAGGAATCCATGTTATCTGCATTCGAGGGGGCTTTGAAACCTCTTATACCATCACTTAGTAGGAGGTAATTTCTCTTTGAATACTCAGTTTCAAATACTCAGTTAAAGGAACAAAACCTTCATTGTCAGATAAATAAGACATGTTGATGTGATAGATTCATATCCCAATGTATTCCCAGTTCTGGAACAAAGTTCCACTACATCTCAAGCAGAGTATAGACCTTACCACCTTCAAGCTCAGCCTCTATAATTTGATGGGCAGCTTCAAATTCTCGGTTAATCCATCTTGTTTTCATTCATTCATTGGGATTCAAGTAATGATGATGAGTCTTATTTACTGTGAGCATTTTCCTTTGGGTTCTCCATAACATTTTGTTGGGCTTCTCCATAGCAGACATTCTGCTGACTGATATCAGAGAAGGCTCAGACTCTGACAATGATGGCAGCCAATCTTTGCCAAATCGATGGATCACAGTTTCAATGCTGAATATTAGACATGTGGAACCTAGATCCTCAACTCAGTCAGTGGACTTGGCCTCTTTGCTTTTGGAACCCACCTCAGACACACAGGGTGATACAGAAGGACAGGAAGTGGCAAAAAGCTCTACTCAGGAAGGGATATATCCCCCCATAGTGTAGTCATCTTGGTTTCTACAAGCTCCATTGAGCACAGGGAAGAAGTATGTGGACATCAAGCCAGTGGTAATATATGACATGGGTACTGACCCCACCTGAGCTAGCTGTCTTGATGTCTGTGACCTAGTCAATGTTCAGAGACATTATACAGGTATAGGTAAACAACGCTGCGGTCCTTGCTAAGATGGTAGTTTTTTATGGAATATATGATCCTAGAGTGCATGTCCCACATGTGCAACCTCATGCAAATGTTGCATAGACAACTTACAATACTTTAACTCAGATCTCCTAACATACAAATGACTTGGATAGACAGGCAGACAGATATTAAGGACTGCATGGATACATCCTCTCAATCCATTTTTTTATTTAATATGTTAAAGACCATGGAAACCTAGTAGGTTAGAGGTAATTCATCTTAAGCATACTTCAAAAGCTACTGAGCAGAACTAGAGCTTGGAAGTGAAACTTATTCATTTACAGAATCAAGCAGTTAGGATCAGGCAAGCACATAGCATGCTTCATTATCAGATGCAAGAAAAGAGTTCCGAAAAACTGATTCTTTAATAACAGCAGGATAACTGTTAAAAATGAGCTATGTGAGTTTTCAATGAATATATGGAAAAAAGAAACTCATAATTACAGATCTGACCTGTGTGTTGAGAGTGTCTGATGTCTCTCCTCAGTCTAAGAAACTGGCTTATAATGAAAAGCAATTCTGATATGTATGTATTTATTATGCATGTATTTATTTACTGATTGATTGATTAACTTTGTTGACTTGGTCTGTGGTCTGGTTGCCAGAACATTTTCAGCCATAACCAGGGCCATTTAAGCAGTTACAAACTTTGACATACAGTGGTCATTCTTTACTTCCGTACCATACAATGAGAGTCACATACACATTTATACAGAAGACATTTTTTACATAAACACAATACAAGTATAGATTATCCAGTTACAAATCAAATAGTGGTTGCTGTACAATGATTTGAAAGTAACAAACACTTTACAGAAGTATGAATGGTGTCCCATATTTCAAAATTAATCAAACCTGATAAAGACTCTTTACATGCCAGAAATTACAAACAGGTCAACTTCTTTTATGCTGGCATCAAGATACTTGCTCAGGTCCTAACTGTCTATCTTGAGTTCCCCATATCAGTTATAAAGTTGGGCTGGCTCAGATATTCCAAGTGCAGGAGGAGAAGTTGTGGGTTGTATTACACATTCTTTAATGCCTTGGATAACCTGTGGTCTGGTGCAGATGTGGTAGTTGTATTTATTAATTAATTTATTAATTTCTCAAAAGTGATTAAATCTACTCATTAGTTGCATGAGACTGGCATAATAAGTTGCATTCAATAAGGATTCTGTATGTCACAAGAAACCTCCCCTAATCATGTTAAACAAAAGGCTGTCTGTTTTCTTTCCCATTACAAGGGGTACCAAATGGGTATTCCTACCTTCCAATTACTAATTCTAATAACTATGGTGACATTAAGTTAACTTAGACAGACTTTGCCATGGAAGCCTCACTGAGATGCTTCAGACACTTTACAGGCATATTGTTATATGCAGATGAATGCATAGTGTCGGTGATATGACTGTTATTGTGTTGGAGTTACTACAGAAATGCAGGAAAATCTGGTTCTTTCTATCCCTTTAAACAGATTAATTGTTCTTGTAGTAAGAAAAATATAGCTGTACATTAGAGGAGGAACCATAAAAAATGTTAATGTTTGTTCTGTACTTAGGATTCATGTTCGCATGAAGAGCACATGAAATGTACAAGTTAAATAGTAACTTCCTTTACAAATGTGTACAAGAACTGTTGGGAAACTGGAAGACCTTATTGCTATCCTTCCTGCTATAACACCAGCCATTAAATCATGTTATGCCCATATATTTTATGGTAGATGTCTCATCTATTCCTAAGGGTGAGTAGAAAACTTGTACCAGTGAAAGTTAACATCGGGGTACATCCACAGTTCTGAATCTTGCAGCTTTTAAGACATATTTTTCTGAAGTGAATTTTAGAAAGTCTGCATCAGTGCCCACATTGTAGAGGAAAGAGACAAAAATGCTATAGAAAGATGGTAAATGCAGATATGTTGTACCACAAGAACAAGGAGTGGCTATAAGGATCATTCCCGTATAAATTACATATCTCTATATGTGTAATGCAGTTTATTTCTTTTATGCTAGGCTTCTATAAAAAGATAGTGAAACTATTACTCTTGTGGAGTAATCCAATACTGGTTATCAGGCATTCCTCTAACAGAGGGTCATTCAAGTTCAGAATAGAGGGTTCACCTTCTGAGACCATTTTACTGCTACAAATGTCTAGCCTGGTTACTTTTTCCTTACTAGGTATGAGATATAGGTTGGGAGCAAATTGACTTCTGAAAATAGCTTTATCTGTGTCATGCAGCTCTTTCTGTTTTATAATCAGGGTGCACATGTAAGGTCTACAGACTTAACAGTGTAAGAAGGAATGTCTATCATTAGTAATCCTCTGCAACACTCAAAAATCTTGCAGAATCTGTTGTGGATAGGAAAGATTTTTAAGACTGTAGTGAGAGGCCTACCACTCTGCATACCAATCCCTACCTGTTTTAGATGCATAAAAATTGAAAGAAATGGCGATATCTTTTGCAGCAGAACAAGTAGAGAAAAAAGTTTTTTTGAAGTCTATGGCAGAATTTTGACATGAACTGTTCTACTTTTGCTCAATGAGGACATGGGTCAAGTGACAAAGGTCTTCGCAGAAGATTTACAGCTGGAGTTTAGCTTCTGCAGGTGCTGTAATGTTTATGATATAGATAATAGTTTTTTCAAGTATCATCTTTAGTTTTGATGGAGCCACTCAACCTAAATGACTGCTGGATAATTTTGGGCTCCTGGATAATTTAGGGCTATCTCCACAAACAGGTAAACCAACCCCAAATGCTTTGTCAGAGTCAGGCAGCTGTGGGCATGTTAGAGTATAATAGGGATCACATATTAAATAATTGTAAAGTGGAAAACTCTTCCATCACCCAACAAAAGTACTAACAGTGATGTTACTCTACCTTAAACCTAAGCTTGCACTCTCATGGACAGCGACACTGATTCTTTTAATCTTTGCAGAGGAATCTGGGAACAATTCAGCCATTATTTTCCTGGGGACAGAAAAAGTGACTATGAGGAAAATCAGTTGGAGTATGAGAATTTTCAGTTATTATATTTGATGGACTATTTGTGTGCTTCATTTATGCTTGCTGTTACAAAGGTGATTCTATATATTTTTTCTTTTCAATGTGGGATAGATTTGAAATATGTGTAACTGTTCTCCAGCAGAAGTTTATTCAGAAAATTTTATTTTGCACTCATAACCTCAAACTATTGCTCCCACGTCTCATTTAGAAAAATGTACAAAACTGTCCAAATGTTCTCTCTATGCACTTAATAAATGTTTGCATAATTTTCACAGATTGTGCATCTATATATCCTCCCTACTATAAGAAACAGAGTATAAATGGTTAGTTCAGATAAAATCACTTTAGCTAGCATATCTAGGAGACTCTCTTTCTGTGATACCCTCCCTTTGGGAGGAATAAAGACAACTTGTTAAAGTTTCCAATAGTTTATTCAGTTAAGTGGGCAGATGGATGAGTGCTTTTGTTCCAGATCCAGTAACTTGCAGCCAGGGACTTTTTAGAACAAGAACACTCATCCATCTACCTACTTAACTAAATAAACTACTGCAAACTTCAACAATGTGTCTTCATTCCTCTCAAAGGGAGGGGATCACAGAGAGAGAGACAGAGTATCCTAGATTTGCTAGCTAACATGAGTTTATCTGGACTAACACTATATACTCTATTTCTTGTTAGTCCTGTCACCCTCTGGGTCACAGGTGGCATACCAGACTTCACTTGAGCCCTCTAAATTACCTGTGTCTCCTAACATAAGAAGGTATTTTTTATTATCTGTAATATCTCTAAGCAAGCTATGCATACATCTATACTGTGGTCAGTTTAAAAAGCTGTAGAAATACTCTGACCTGGTTAAGTCATAATGTTTCTTAAGAATTGTCATACAAAAGGGATCCCTGTAGCCATTTGAGCACCAGCTGCTTGAATTCCAGTAACTTGCAGCTATAGGATCAAAGGTATAAAGGCTATAACCCATACTCCATCCTGCTCAAACTCAAACATGAGTCCAGAGATGCAGCTGCCACACCACTTGCATTGCTCTAACTACATCCTGCCAGCCGCTCATACTCAAACTTGACCATGAGCACTTGTCCTAGGAGATGGATGCAAGCAAGTTCTCGCTGTAGACCACTTAAATGGAGAATGGCAGCCAGGATGGTGCTGTATGGTTTAGGCAGGGTGTGGGGAGTGTAGTATGGACCTTAGGGTTAGGGAAGGGATAGTAATTTTTGGTTTAGGGAGTGATTGTTGATAGGAGGATGAAGAGGATTTTAGATTTATGGTGGAGGAAAAGGAATTCTACATTTAGGGAGGGATTGCGGACTTTTGGGTTAGACACTGGGTGTGAGTTTTTAGGGTTAGGATTAGGGTTCTGGTAGGGATAGCTTACATTATGGAAGCTGGGTTAGGCGGAGTTAGAGCACTTGTTGAAACGAGTGAGTAGCAGCAAGGATGTGTGACTTGAGCATATTTAGTAGACCTCGCAGAAAGTGTGAGCATGTTTTTAATATTTTTATTGACATTTTATATATAACAACAAACACATCATAAAACAAATAACTATTTACTGAAATGCCTATATCAATTCTTGCTAGATACATTGTTAAATTCATTAAATAGTCATAAACTGATCATAGAACACAGATTAATATTTCATCTGTTAATTATCTCAATTTTATTCAGTAATTGCATTACGTGTTTATTTATTGTTTTTTTTTTTTGCATCTTAATAGTAGACATTTCTTTATTACACACAACAGTGGCAGCAGTTATAAATTCTCTAAATGAAGTGGTAATCTAGTTTTTCCATTTCTTTATGATTATTTTCTTGGTTATCAATAAGCTCCAGAGAAGTGGGAATTCAGACTTGGGTACACATCCAGGAAATGGGCCATTAAACAACACTAAAAGTTTAAAAAATGTGAATTTTCTCACCAAAATGCTTGCAGGAAACACTGATTTCCCCCAAAAAGGCAGTAGAGCTTTGTAATCATAAAAAATTCTGCTGCCAATCTGCTTTGATTAAGGATTTACATCTGCAGCAACCAAGATACTCCTTTTTGTGTATAATTGCAATGCAGTTTGGACTGCTAAATGAACAATGAAAAAAAAAGTCCATGAGAATAATCTCCAAAATGAAGATGATACAGGTGCAGATTCAATAAATCCTACATGGTCTGGTAAGATCATGTGCTCATTATGGTGCGACACAGACACAGTAGCGCACCATTTTGTATTC